>NW_024042507.1:0-29457 GCF_014851395.1 Micropterus salmoides | reverse complement strand
AAATCCGTCAAGCATATCTTCAAAACAACATTTTTTATCATTGTTGGGTTGGGTATTGGTGACATAGTGCAAGGCATGTGCATAAAAACAAATCAACATCGGTTTTGATTTCATTGGGACCTAAATTATATTTCCCAACAATCACTACCAATGCACTGTGTCTGATTGGTGCCGTGTCTTATGTTTTACTCACCTCCCCTTGATGTGTATATGCTGTTGTTTCTCTCACAGTGTACGAAATGTGGCAGAAAATGACTACATCACAACCTGGCAGCTGGGGACTCTGTATGGATCGGTTTGCACTGGGAACAGCTGTGGTCTGATGGGAGCAACTCGCTGTTTCAGAACTGGGCCGGTGGGCAACCAGACAGCGCAGAGCAGTGTGTCACCACATCGTTCAGTAACTCAGGACTGTGGTCAGATGATAGCTGCTCCCTCACTTTCCCGTTCATCTGTTACTCAACAAGTAATGTTATTTCTACTCACATACTGTATAGAGATTCATTGTGGCATTAAGGCAGTCGAGTTAATTATTAGCAATTATATATTGTACCTTTAAGATCAGAAGTACACTCATTCTAGACTTGTGTACATAGGAAAGTCTGTTAAGGCAGAAACATGAATGTTCTGTATTTTTAATGTTCTTCTGCTAAATGCTGTTCAGAAAGTTATATACAGCAGATAAACCTGTGGAAATCTAGTGATCATGTTGTAAGCAGCACAGTACGTAAAACTTACATTACTAAAGAAATGGCATTTCTTGTCTGTAAGGTGAATGTTTGCATTCTATAAATGTGTGCTCAGTAGACACAGGACCTCCAAAATAAAATAAAATGAAAACTATCAATACAGAAATCTGCAAATAAAATAAACGTTTTGCGACAACAAAAACAACAAATACCATAAACATTGTCATCTATAGCTTACAAAAATGTTTCTCATCAGTATAATGCTGTTTAAACTGATGAATTCTTAATTTATTGTTCATTACCAATGTCTTGTGAAACACACTGTGATGTGGTTAGATGTAAAATGTGACATAATTTTTGCTAACACAAACTTCAGTATTAAATAATTTTATTTCACATAGCCCATCAGGTTTTATTAACAATGGGATACAAAATGGATCAACCTTAAAAGCAAGCTGGAGGATAAATAATTTTTCACGCAATGTTTTTGTTGATAAATTAATTCACTTCTCTTCTTCTGTCTCAGCTCCTCCAAAAACAGAAGACTTCAGATCAATAGGACAAAATGAGACCAGTATCACTCTGCAGTGGAATAAAGTGAACAACAACTTCAGCTTTATTCTCCAGTTTAATGATGCAGAGATCAACATCACTGCACCAGATGGAGATGGACCAGTAACTTACAGAGTCTCATCTCTCACTGCTGCAACTGAATACACATTCACTCTCTTCTCTGTGTTTGAGAACGTCAGAAGCAGCGGAGTAAACATTACTGCAGTTACCGGTAATATATGTCACTTTATTTCTATGCTCTGTATCTGCTTAGCGAGCCATCATCTGCTTTTCAGAGCACCAGTGTAAAACTAAGACGTATCTACTGGGTATAATATTCATTAAAGTAATGTGCTACTCAACAACATGCATTTTTTTGCATGTTAATTTAACTCAGCATTGCTTTGTCCAGCACTGTAAAATCCTTTTAATTTTATGAAAATGTTTTTTTTAAATTTTGGTACATTGTGATTTTTAATTTATCATGGAGTACATCTGTTAGTAAATTGAAGAATTGTTTCACTTGCTCTTTCCCTGACAGACAACATTAGTTTTTATTAACTTTAGGGTAAAAAAAAGAACCACCTTTAACTGACATTACTTAATATTTATTACACTAAATAAAATTTTTTTCAATGTTTTGTTTGTCTGTCTCAGCTCCTCCAAACGTAGTAAACTTTAAATCAACAGCACAAGATGTCACCAGTATCACTCTGCAGTGGAACAAAGTGAACAACAGCGTCAGCTTTATTCTCCAGTTTAATGATGCAGAGATCAGCATCACTGCACCAGATGGAGATGGACCAGTAACTTACACAGTCTCATCTCTCACTGCTGCAACTGAATACACATTCACTCTCCTCTCTGTGTTTGAGAACGTCAGAAGCAGTGGAGTGAGCGTTACTGCAGTTACTGGTAAGATGTTTGACTTCATTAATATGTATTTAACCAGGAATAACATTTTCATCTTGCAGCTTTGGATCTGCACCAAATTTGATAAGTATAACAATAGTTCCGCCCTGAACGTGTCCATATGCCAATATTCACTCAAAGTCATAGCGCCACCTGCTGACACGTTTTATGCTGTAATGTACTACTCCTACCAGGTTGGATGTATCAACTTCAAAACTGTCCCAGAAAACCCATAACACATTGATGAAGCTATGATGTTAAATTTGTGAGTTTAACATCATAGCGAAGTCCCATACTCATAGCGCCACCTCCTGGCAAGCACCTTCAAAGAAGCAGCCCCCTTGGCACGTTTCACCTACATGTATGAAATTTCTGTGGCATGTGTATCGTGTCCAGACGTACCAAAAGCCTCTTTGCCATTTTGAATTTTATGGTCATTTTTGGATGATTTACACACTCCGTACTTTAACGAACTCCTCCTAGGCATTAGTCCGATCGACTTCAAATTTCTGCTGTGCCTTATAAAGGCATTGACGATGAAAAGTTGTGCTATCTGCAAGTTTTTGTCAATGGGCGTGTCCGTGGCATGGCGTCCGAAATCGCTGATTCGCCGTGAAACAGGAAGTTGCTATAACTTCAGTGTGCATGCTCAGATCTGCACCAAACTGCACATGTTGGACAAGAGTCCCGCCCGGAACACATCCATATGCCAACAAACACACAATGTCATAGCGCCTCCTGCTGGCAACAGGAAGTGTCAAGGGAATTAATCAGATGGACTTAAATTTTAGACTGTGCCTTCTAAAGGCATTGACGATGAAAAGTTGTGCTGTTTTTGTCGATGGGCATGTCCGTGGTGTGGTGTCAAGGATCAACAGTTCAGCATAAAACAGTAAATTTATAATAACTTTAATGTGCAAGCTCTGATCTGTACCAAACTTTACATGGTCGATAACAGTCCCATCCTGAACACATCTACATGAAAATATTCACTCAAAGTCATAGCATCACCCACTGGTAAAAGAAGTAAGGTGTTTCTGACAAAACGTGGCTGCCTCACACCAGAGGGCTTGCCCAACGCTGCTTACAGCTTTAACTTATTACTTTAACTTATTACTTGTTTTCTTTTTTTTTTTAAATGCATATTTCATTTTATTTTTTATTTTTTGATATATCATGCAACTGAAATTTGTTTGTCTCATTATGAATTACCAATTCATCTTAAAATATTTGTCTTTCCATGTTAACAAAAACCATCTTTCTAAAACATCTCTGACTAGTATTTTGGCAACAAACTGCAACAAACAGTACAACTTACAATATAGAAAATGCTTAAAATGACAAAAAAAAGTACTGGTTAGAACTGGTTCTTTTTTATTATCAGTGGTAACAGTGTTAAGGCATTAGACAAAAAATCCAGCAAGGCTGTTTGGTTCAGTTTCAGTGGAGCATTCATTGTTTAGTCATGATACAAAAAAAAATCTCATCATCAAGGAAAATGCAACTCCACAATATAGCTGAACCCACCTGAAACACAGTGCCTTTTTATGTTCACTTTTAAAGAGTCTGCATGCTTTATAAGTAATTAATAAAAATTGAATGTGCTTTGTTTTAGGAAATCGTCAGTACTACTTTGAGAGTACGCCACTGAACTGGACTGAAGCTCAAAGCTTCTGCAGAGAGGTCTACACTGACCTGGCCACCATAGAAACCACAACTGACTACTATGCTGTGAGCAACACCAAACTAAACTACCTAGGCAAGTTCTGAAACTGGAATAACATACTGTACATAACATAAACATAACATATACGGTGTGTGTATATATATATATATATATATATATATATATATATATATATATATATATATATATAAAATTATAAAATATGATAATGTGGAATGTAAAAGAACAACAAAGGCCCTCACTGAAATACATCCATAGTATTGTTTCAAAGAGTAATCAACTGGAACATTTATTGTATGACTGTAATCTGTATTTTGTCTGTATTTGTCTAATTAAATTCTCTCCTCTGGGTATTTTTAATGTCCCTGGGTACAACATGTTCAGGAGGGACCGAGACAAGGGTAAAGGTGGAGGATTATTAATCTATGTTAAAGAGACAATTATATGCGGTCTCATTGAGTGGTCACATGTAACCGACATGGAATGTATTGGATTGAATATTTCAATGTCTCCAGAAATGTATTTTACTGTTGTCTGTCTGTATTGACTACCATCATCTAAAAGCTTGTTTTATGAGCAGCTATACAGAATACTTAAAGAATGTGACGGTTAAAAAATATTATATTAATGGGTGATTTAAACATAAATTTGGATAATAAATCAGATAGAAAAAACTTAAGGAGATAACAGGCCAGTTTAGTCTTACTCAATTGGTGCAAGGACCAAATGGAGTAACCAGTTAATCCCCAACACAAATTGATCTGATGTTCACAAACAGACCTGAAAGAATAACAAAGTCCTTTAACTTGTTAACTGGCTTGTCTGATCATAATACAAACTGACTGGTCTCACATTTTATCCAGTGAAGAAGTTGAGAACAGCAGAACTATACAGAACTTTAAACAAAGTAATGTCCTCCTTCGCAAGGAAGGTGCAACACAAACTTATACATAAAAATACTTTAACATGGCTTAATGAAACTATTCGACAACAAATGAAAGAACAAGACCTGGCATTGAAAAGAGCACTTAAATCAGGTAAAAGTAATGATAGGCTTATCTTTACATCACTTCGAACTAAGGTAGTGAGGAATATAAAGAAGGCTAAAGTTGAGATTTTTTATTAGCGTTATTAATGATGCCAGGGGAAATGGGAAATCTGTCTGTAAAAATGTCAGTAGACTAACTAGAAGTAATAAAGATCAGAGAACAAAGGAACCTGAACTTATGGAATTTTAACACACATTATGATGACTTGATAGCAAGTACTATGATTATTTCTTTTATAAATTCAGTTGAGGAGTTGGCCCAGAGCTTCTCTCCTAGAACTACAGATTGTATCCCAATCAATGATGCCAAGCCAATTTTTAGAATAACAGAAATAACTGAATCAGAGATTAAAAACGTTATAAGCTCCTTAAGAGACTCAAAAGCAAAGGATGCGTATGGATTGGATACCACATTTTTTTAAATCAAACAAGGATGTCCTAGTCTGTCCAATTGCTCGTGTGATTAATTTATCAATTATGCATGGTATTTTTCCAAGCAACTGGAAGACAGCTGTTGTGACACACATTTTTAAGGCAGGTGACTGAACAACAGTGGGAAATTAAAGACCCATCAGTATTTTTCCCATGGTATCAAAGTTTGACGAAAGACCCATCTTTCAAAGCAGCTGACTACTCATCTGAGCACAAATTACTTTCTTTTGCAACCAATGAAATTTGGATTCCGTTTCAGTCACTCTACCAAAACAGCCAACTGTTATTTTATTGAAAATATAAAATCAAAATTAGATGAAGGTGGTGAAATAGGAGGAGTTTTGGGAAGTAAACCATGAAGAGTTTGACAAGTAAACCATGAGGTACTCCTCTCAAAGCTATCCTTTTTAAATTTTTCCAAAGATGCAATTAAATGGATGACCTCATACCTAAGCAACAGGAAGCAAAGTGTACATATTTGCAATGCTCAGGCTACATACCTATGTAGTATGAGGGTTTTGGTATGGGTAATAAGTATTTCTTCCCACTTCAGTCTCAGTAGATTCAGTATACGTCCAGAATTAACCAGATTGACCTTGGACCAGAGGCTGGAAACTCAAATTTTAACACTTTATTAACAAACGACTAAAACAAACAAAAACACCATAAGAACTGGGCAACATACAGACCCACTTAGCGCCACAAAAACCACTCTACATTTCACTGTAATGGTCACAGCTACTATGAGTGGATCAACAATACACACCGTGCAGACTCACGGTTCGTATAACATTATGATAACTGAATAAACTACAGTATAATTGCACAGAAGACAGTAATATTACACGTTACCCTAGCCCAAAATTGAATAATAAATTCTAAAATAGTGTATTTTGCACCTTTAATTTAAATGTACTGCTATATACACAAAAGTGCAATAACATGTGGTTTGCAAACACTTTAAACAAATAAGATGCTTTTTACCAGCAGTATTCCCTTTACACAGTAGCAATAAAATATTTCTTGTAAACTCAACTTAAACATTAATTTTATAAAATCAAATATTAAACCAAAGCTATTTTCCACTGCCAGGCCATTACTCTTTATTTTTTACCACCGGAGTCCAGTTTTCTTTTTTTTTTTTCGGAACATATATGAGTAGAAACATTTTTCTTTAATCAAGGAGCAGCTGAAACAGTCTTTGTTCAGTAGAAAGTTTCCCTGCAGGTGAAGTGGTTGAGCAAAAGGTGTAGCGACAAGCGGTTGCGTTCCCCTGAAATTTTCACAGTTGTGCTCACCTCACGCACACACCCACCAGCTGCCAAAGTTTAACTTTTTGTCCGCAACGTGGAGCACAAATCATTGAAAGAGAGAGACTGATCCTTGCTGTTTGTGAGTTTCCAGAATCTATTACTGTTTACTAAATAATTATCAGGACATCAACAAGAGGGAATTCGCATGGCAGTGCATTCCCGCAAAACTAGATTACCTGTACCTGTATCCCTGAGTAGGATATTACTCTTCCATATTCTGTAACCAGAAGTCTGGTGCAAGGGACAGAGAAACAGAGTCCTAAAGATAACCCTGTTACACCTAAATTGTAATATTGGTGTTCCCCAATGGTCAATGCTGGGCCCAATTTTGTTTATCTTGTACAGTGCCTATAAAAAGTATTCATTCCCTTGGATGTTTCACCCTTTTTTTTCTTTTATACATGAAACCATGGTCAATATAATTTAGCGTTTTAGTGCCAAGTTTAGTGCCTTTTTTCCCCCTCTTTAATATCAAAGTGAAAATGGATTTTTACAAACTAATGTCAATTAATTAAAATATATATGGTAAAGAAGAAAAGTGCATATAAATATTCACCCCCTTCAGGTCAGTATTTAGTAGATGCACCTTTTGCTGCAATTACAGCACTGAGTCTGTGTGGACATGTTTCAATCAGGCTGGCACATCTGGACACTGCAATTTTTCTCCATTCTTCCTTGCAAAACAGCTCTGTCAGGTTGCTCAGGGATCGAGCGTGAACAGCTCTTTTCAGGTCCAGCCACAAATTCTCGATTGGAATGAGATCTGGGCTTTTTAGTTTTGCCACTCCAGAACATTCACCTTGTTGTCTTTGAACCATTTCTCTGAAGCATTTGCTATATGCTTGGGGTCGTTGTCTTGCTGGGAAATAAATCTTCTCCGAAGTTGTAATTCACTTGCAGACTGAGTCAGATTATCCTCCAGGATTTTCCAATATTTGGACCCTTATACCTTTACAAGCCTTCCAGGGCCTGCTGTTGCGAAGCATAGCATCTAGTTTAATGGCCAAAAAGCAAAATTTTTGTCTCATCAGACCAAAGAACCTCTTCCAATTGACCTTGGAGTCTAGCACATGCCTTGGGGCGAATTCCAGGTGAGATTTCATATGAGCTTTTTTCAACAGTGGCTTTCTCTTTGCCACTCTCCCATACAGCCTCGACTGTTGAAGAATCCTGGCAACACTGTATGTATGTACAGTCTCTCCCATCTGAGCCACTGAAGCTTTTAATTAATTTTGTCATGGTGCCCTCCCTCACCAGTCCTCTTCTTGCCCGGTCACTCAGTTTGTGAGGTCCGCCAGCTTTAGGCAGATTTAAACAAGTGCCATGCCCTATTCATTTCTGAATTATGGATTTAACTCAACTCTGTGCGAAGTCTAGAGAGTTGGAAATCTTTTTGTAGCCATCTCCTGATTCTAAGTTGCTTGGAGTGTTCTTTTTTCTTCATGTTGTAATTGTAGTAGGAATACTGATAAACCAGAGACTGGACCTCCCACACACAATTGTTTTTTATACCACAATCACTGGGCACTCAGCTGAACTTAGGTGATCTCCATTTAACTAATTGTGACACTGCTGCCATCAACAAGCTGGACTTCTGTTGCATTAGGTCAGTCAATATAAAGGGGGTGAATATTTATGCAGTCATCTTCTTCACCTTATATATTTTTAATTAATTAGTTTTCAAAATCCGTTTTCACTTTGATATTAAAGAGGGCTTTTTTGAAAATTCTTGTCAAATAAGCCAAATTATATTGACCATGATTTCATGTATAAAAGAAACAAAATGGAGAAACATCCAAGGGGGTGAATACTTTTTATAGGCATTGTATATAAATGACCTACCCTTAGCCTGTCTCTCTGTCAACATACAAATGTTTGCTGGCGACACAGTTCTAACAACAGAGGCAGCCAACCTATGATCTTTTCCCATGTATTGCTTAACAAGCTGGTCTCAAAGAAACACTACAACTCTGAAAGCAGTTGAGTCCCTATACAAACAGAAAATTAATATTTCTTGATAGAAAGGTCAATAGCTATCATCACTGTCATATAAAAAAAATATGAGTAATATAAATCTATTCAGTTTAGTTTAAATAAATTTGCAGATGCTTCACTTATTTTTAAGGTGTTACATGGGCTAGCACCTCCCAAACTTAACCACTTCATAAAGCAGAAGGATAGCAGAGGTAGGATAACAACGGCAGTTAGTAGAGGGGACTGTATTGTGCACTACAGATGTAGTAAATTTGGACAAACGGCATTCTCAATTAGTTCTACCCGTTACTTGAATAGTTTACCTGTTGAATTGAGAGAATGCAACAACTATTTAACTTAATATAAAACATAAACTTAAGACATAGCTTAAGGCACAACAGACTTGCAGCCTCTAGCAATCCAAGCATATGTCTTCAAGAATTTACATAATCTTAACATCTTCTGTTGCATTTGTCATGTATCTATGTATTACCTTGTTTAGGCACTATATGATATTTGGAACTAAATTGTTTGTTTTTTATACATACTTTTATGACTTTTGTAGTGTAGTTATGCTTCATAATTTTAATGTATTATTTCTTGCAGTACTTGTTGAAGCATTGTACTGATGTATTGATGATGTTGGATATTAATTAGTTATAACCTGCTCAGGGACTGGATGAAAAGTTTTTATTTAGCTAACTCCCGGTACATTTACATTGAAGCCTAACTACGGTGTTGATTAATATGCACTGTCCCAGTTAAATAAGACACATTATTTAAGGGATGTTAAGGTCAATTCAGCAATTAATTCAATGTCTTAAATAATGAACATCTGTTTGAACAGGCAAGGCTTGGATAGGCCTCTATGAACACAGCTGGAGATGGTCCCTGAGTGACAGCAGCTACTATGGTGAAGGAGAGACAGAGTTCAGAAACTGGTATCCTGGACATCCCACATATTACAGTCAAGAGGACTGTGTGATGCTTCAAAGCACTCATCATTCAAGTTTCTATGAAGTTAATGATAACATTGGAAAGTGGATGGACGGTTATTGCAAAAGCCGGCTTTTCTTTGTGTGCTACAACGGTGAGTTTTTTTATAAGGTAAAGAATTAACAAAGGACTGAATAGATCTGCATCACACATTTTCAATAACCTCTTCATCAATATATTTCCAGGCACAGTAAATGGCATACCATCCTTTGTAAAAGTCAAAACACCTTTGAAGTGGACTGAAGCTCAGAGATACTGCAGGAAGAATTATGTCGATCTAGCCAGGTACAGTGTGCACTGATGAAGACTCCAACACATACAATAGTACAGTACATGTGTTCAGTTGATTTGTTTTTTTGATTTTATTGTGAGTTGATTGAATCCCAAATGGATGGGAAAATCTGTCCTGTTTTATTTGATCCTTTTTGTCATTTAAATCCTTCCCTTCCTGTTTTTGTTAATTAGGGCCCAAGTAACTGTGTGAGGTCCCTATTGAAAGTGAAGGAATTATCTATCATGGGCGTAAATGTCATCTAACAGTAGGGGGGCAATAAACATAAAATTTCTCAAGAAAAATTTTGGAGGGGGACACACATAATCCAGCCAAAATTGTAGTTGTATAGGATGTGTGTACACAGAGAGAAGTCTTAGTACTAATTTTCTGCCCAACAACAAAAAGTAATAGTAACTGACCATGGCACAGGAAGTTATTGTAACTTCAGTGTACATGCTCACATCTACACAAAACTTTACGTGCTTGATAACTGTGACACCCTGAACACATCTACACACCAATATTAATTTATAGTCATAGTGCCAAGTACTATGTAGCGCCACAAAGGGCACATAGGAAGTGTGCTTCATGCAGCGTTCGAAGCGCGTAGCGAATTCACAGCCGTACTGGCAGAGCTCCAGAATATGCAACGCGCGAGGGCCCGCTCTACTGAAGGTTTTATTTATTTATTTTTCTGCAAAGTAACCTCAATTTTGGGGGCCTAAACATACTCAAGAACTCACCAGACTTTGCACAAAATTCAGGAGTGGCAAAAAATTTCCTATTTTATGGGATTTGCGCATGGGCGTTGCAAAATGGCTCGCTAGCACCCCCTACAGTGTAGAGCAGACTAAGTTTTCACCTACGTGTAGGAAATTTCTTTGGTATGTTGCCATTGATGCCATTGCCTAAACCTAACAGGAAGTCAGCCATTTTGGATTTTAATGGTCATTTTTGGCGATTTACACACTTTGTACTTTAACAAACTCCTCCAAGGAATTTTGGCCTCTAATCCCACCCTAAAACATTCTCTGCTTTATGGTCTATTTCAAAATAAATGGGACCCTAATTTACTTAACTTACTTAACATAATTTTGTATTGAAGAAGACTTGAAACTAGCGACTGAGACCATAAACTCTGAAAGTGTTTACTGAGGTAATGATTCAGCTGAGTAGGGTCATTTTACCATTGTTTCCAATGGAGCCGGACGTCTTTTTGCAACCAGAAGACGCTGGATTTTAAATAGAATGCAGGTTTCAGGGACTTCCGCATCTGCTTCATATTGTGGACCAGAAGCTTCCCGCTTGTGTCTTGCACTAGCCATAAATATTTTCCAGAAGTAGGGTAGAGTCCTACAGAAGTAACACACCAAGTGGCCATCATTACTAGATTTTATTAGCACTTCCCCAGACAGT
Source organism: Micropterus salmoides (assembly GCF_014851395.1). Taxonomy (NCBI): domain Eukaryota; kingdom Metazoa; phylum Chordata; class Actinopteri; order Centrarchiformes; family Centrarchidae; genus Micropterus; species Micropterus salmoides. The sequence continues at coordinate 18,164 of NW_024042507.1, read as the reverse complement.
TATTAAATAGGATTGCAACTCCTGCAGATCTCGATGTGCCATGTGAGATCTTATCTACCCATTGAGTTGACCAGAATTTTTCATCAGTTATTTGAGTGAGTTTCTTGGATGAGTATACATTGTGGACTTTTGTTTTTACAGGAGAGAAACATAGCTTTTCGTTTCAAGTTGTTTCGTAGGCCCCTAGTTAATAGTTAATAGTTTAAGATTGTTTTAAGGGCATCAAGGAAGTGTAAAGTAAAATATAAAGTAAGTTTAAAAAAGATGAATAAATAAAAAAAGCGCCAGTAAGAGAGGAAGGTTTTAACACTAGCAACGAGCGTTCTTATTTAGATTCTGTAAGAGTTGCAGAAAAAAAAAATTCACGCAGGTCCCTGAAATGCATCATTGATACTGCCAATTGGAGGACGAGAAGGTGAACAACTGTCCATAAACAAACAAATTTAATTATTTTGACTTATTCTCCTGTGTGCAATTTTTGTACCTGGGAATGTTTAGAGCTAGCTTCACAGTGAGTATTAATAACAACAACAGCATGTGATATCAGTTGAACGTGTGCGTGGCATTTTAACCAACTTCAATAGAGTGATTAAATTGATACAGTGCGTATTACAGCGACGTGGACTTGGTAAAATGCTTCGTAGTTGGTGGGAGTTTAGTTGGAGTAACATTCAGTTAGCATCTTATGCCGCCGGAGCTAGCTGTGCTTGGCTTTGATGTATCCATAGGGTTAGCAGTGCTGGCAACGTAGCTGTGAAAAGATAACTTGTTACTCGTGTTAGCATTTGGGCTAGCATTCTTGAGGGGAGGGAAATCCTTGTTGTTGACCTTTTATTGGTTTATTTGCCCTACCTTGCGTTTTAACACTGTTGGTGAGGTGTAGTGAGCATATGTTTTAGTCAATGGCAGTTTTTCAGTTAAATTTTGGGACCAAAACGGACAGAGCTAAAAAATTCTTGTGTGCACTGTTCGCCATCTTACCAGAAGTAATTTTTTTATGCTGTAATGTACTGCTCCTAGCAGGTTGGACATATCAACTTCAAAACTCTCCCAGAAAACCCATAACACATTGATAGCCATGTTAGCCATGTTGTAAAACTTGTTTGAGTTTGCAGTTAACGGCGTGGCTGCAAAGTTATACTCTTCGCCATGACACACAAAGTTGTTGTAACTTGACTGTACATGATCACATCTGTAGCAAATTGTACACATTTGATAACAGACCCGCCCTGAACACATGTACAAGCCATCATTCACCCATAGCCATAGCACCACCTGCTGGCAACAGGAAATATCCTTAAGGAAGCAGCCCCCTAGATGTAAATTTGTGTGGCATGAAAATTACATGAAATTTCTGTGGCGCATGTATCACATCCAGACGTACCAAAAAGCCTCTTGGAGCGATGCTGTAAACCCAACAGGAAGTCAACCATTTTAAAATTTATATTAATTTTATGTCATATTTTCATATGTGCACCGTTCTGAAAGTCCCGTACCAAAACGGTCAGGTACGAATACATGTACCGTTACACCCCTACTAACGATGCACTCCAGTGTCGGATTTTTTTGTCTGTTACTTTTTACCTCTTCAGATATACCCAACTCAACATTCATGTATATGCTACTGTTTCTCTCGCAGTATACGTAATCCGGAAGAAAATTATATCATCACAAACCTGGCAGCTGGGGACTTTGTGTGGATTGGTCTGCGTTGGCAACAACTGTGGTCTGATGGGAGCACCTCTCTAGTACGAAACTGGGCAAGTGGGACACCAGAAAGTGCAGGGCAGTGTGTCACCGCAGTGTTCATTGACTCAGGACTGTGGTCAGATCAGAACTGCTCCCTCTCTTTCCCGTTCATCTGTTACTCAACAAGTAATGCATCTTATTTCTACTCACATACTGTTTAGAGATTTATTGTTGCATTAAAGCAGTTTATTTATATATTAGCAAATATATATTGTAAAATTTAAAATCAGTCTGTTAAAGCAGAAACAAGAATGCTGTTCAGAAGGTTATATACAGCAGATAAATCTAGTGATCATGTTGTAAGCAGCACAGTATTTGACAGTTAGCAGTCCTAAAGATATGGCTTTCATTTAAAGAGGTGGTATTATGCTCATTTTCAGGTTCAAAATCTTTATTAGGGGTTGTACCAAAACAGGTTTACATGGTTTAATTTTCTTTTTTTCCTCATACTGCACATTGCTCATACTGCAGCTCCTCTTTTCACCCTATGTGTTGTACGCTCCACTCCGCTCAGCTACAGAGTGATGCATCTTACTTGCACATGCGCAGTTCCCAGGTAAGGACTACTCGCCAATCAGAAGCAGAGAAGGGCGGGTCGTAAGAAACAAGGTAGTGTGATCCAAATCAAAGCCGCTTCAGACTGAGACAGTAACCTAGCATATGGTATAAGTTACTCAAGTCCACAACCACACATCATTGTTCCACATCTTACGCCGGCAATCCACTGAATCCGTCTATGGCACGTTACGGCTGCGCCACGTTTTTGATGCGTCCTCAGCCCGGCGTCAAAATCCACTGGAAGCATCTCTGAAGCTTTCAGCAGCGGAGCGTGCAGCCTGCCCCACGTTATTGACTTGTTATTAATTTGTAATTTTCATGTTTCTGCTACCTTCTTCACAGCTCTGTGTGACCCCGTTTTGTTCCGTCAACTTCAGGCTGCATTTCCCACAGGGAGCATTTCAGAATCAGAGCGTTTTGCCTGCCTGACTTTGCTGATATGTTTAGATTTTGTTGATCTGGTAACCAGTGTTTGCATTTTGTCCTTCTACTGATTAAGTAGGCTACGTAGTTAAATGATTTCCTCTTGTCTCCGTTTTAACCGTGTTTATTGTTGTTTTACGATCGTGAGTCTCCACGGTGTATTTCATTTTGAAAACTGACCGGATCCTCTATGCCGTACTGTGCCTGACTTCCTGCCTGTTTCGATTTGCTCTGTGCTGCTTGAAGCGGCTAGCGGCAAAAATAGACCTGCTACCTATTCTCTGCGGAGTGGAGCGGAGAGCCGCATCTGGGCCGCTTCTGAGATGTGCTGCGGCCGCAGCTGGTGGACTCACCAGCATTGACTATAATGGCCACGATTAGCTTTGCGACGCAGCCGTAACGCACCGTAGACGGAGTCAGTGGATTTTAGGGGTTACTGTCAGGACTGAACATTGAACTGTTGCAGGTGTTCTGACGATCTATGCTGCCTTGCCAAAAAATGCTTCCATAGCGCAAATGATAGACTCGACTCTACTCGGCCCTGCTCCGTTTTCCATTGCAGATAGTACCTAGAGATAGCAAGGCCATACATAATGGCCGCGAGGTAATGGTCAATGCGACACACACACCAGCAATCCACACAGCTCTTAAAATATATACAGTCTACGGTTAAAATGTTTCAATATCACTCAGAATGTAAAGACAGATAAGCGGTATTAAAACCTTCCAGCTGTGTTTTCCTCTTTTACAACTCATACTCCTTTCTAAAGATCTCAGGTCATATCTTCACAACACTGGGGGCTTTCTCACATTTCTTCAACTTCTTTCTGTCTTTCAGCTAAAAACTACAACTGTTCTACATTTATCAGTACAATTTGAAGTTTATTCAACTTTAAAATCTTATTCATATTCTTTAGAACATTCCCCACGTTTCCAAGATTTCATAGTCCTTCAGCTACTTTCTGCACATTAAAGCCAGCAACGCAGTGTAGCGCAAGCCCTTCATCATTCCTAAAAACATTCCACTTCTTTCATACATTTGTACTATTCAACTTTATTCAAGCCAGCAATTCAGTTTAGCGTAAGCCATTCACCATTCATACTGCAATTTCTTCAGAAATTGCTTTTCTAGTTGCTTATCTTTATTTCGTATTTTTCTTCCATCACATTTTTTTGGACCGTAATTTGTCCCACAGCTTTTGACATAGAAACTCTGTTCAAACTCCAAGTTGTCCGTCTCAATGAGGAATCAGATGCTATTTCTTTTGTTATTGATACCTTGAATACTTTTCAAAACATTCCAGGTTAGGGTTATTATTCCAGGAAATTTTCCCATTCTAAGTGAATGGAGAGACTATCAAAATCCTCCTCATACCTACTCCACTTTGAAAGCTTACCAGCTCAGCATACTTTCAGCTACAGACTTGATTTAAACTGTAAATTGGTCACAAATGTATGCTATGCTTTGGTGATAAGGTGCTACATGTAGACAAACATACAGTTGAAATCAATAAATCTAGAAATATATAAATATGGACTAAACAATGCAAGTTATATAAGAATAATAAAAAGAGATAAAAGAATAGAGAAAAGTTAATACATGGTTTTGACAGAGTGGTTCAATCTGTTGTTTGCTTTTTGTTCCAGGTTATTGATGTGTTTTGTCAAGGTCATGTTGTAGTGAACTTGTGGAGTTTAGAAGCCAGGTCAGAGGAGCATATAATGCGGTCCAGTATGTCTGTATTTCCAGTTTGTGTGCCTCTTGTGTTTGTTTTTTTTTACAATAGAAGTCAACATGTTTTGCATTGAAATCTCCCATGATGACGGTATGGTATGGTAGCTTGGTAGCAGGTTTGCAGAGGGTTTTATTCCAGGGGGACAGTACAGTAGATGCTGATGACTGTCATGGAGTGATGTAGGTGGGTTTTCATTTTTTTGCAACATATTAATTGATGAACCATTGAGGTCTTGTAATATAAGTCCATAATCTATTTCATTATAGTCAGTCATCTTAATCAGAAAGAACATTATTCCTCTTCCTGTCCTGTCTGGCACTCTTTTCTGATGATATTGTATCCAGGAATATTGATCCGTGATTTGTTACTGTATTTAAAAGTGTTTCGTGTGTGGAAGCTACAGAGATGTTCCTGTTTTTTAACATTTGGATTAGCTCTTCTTTATTACCTCTTATATATAAGGTGTAAGTGTCATGGTGAAGATTATGGAAACAGGTGTGGCGTTCTTGGTGGTGGGAGGATAATGTACATGAACTGTAATGTGTGTGTTTTCTGAAACTTTTGATGACTTCATATATTTTTATGTCGACCATGGCCAGTTTTTTGAGGTCCCCTCGCAGATGGACAAGATGGAAGGTGGGATTGGTGGTTTTCCTGGAGGTAGTTACTTTGGCAGAGGAAGTCATGTATGTACAGATAGACTGGACAAGTCTTGGAAGTGGCAGAGTGTTCGCCTGCACAGTTGGCTCATTTGGCTTTGCATTTGTCTTTGTTGCAGGTTTTGTGCTCAAGCAAACAACAGTGTTATTGCTGATGCTGACATTTGAAACATTGTAAGATGGTGGGTGAGGGCCGCGCGTTTTCCACATGGTACTGAAATAGGTCCTTGTAGAATCCTTCGTGGAGAAGGCCGGCAGCTTTGTATTTTGAGGAATGTTGTTGGCTGCTGAATGGTTTTAATTATGATTCTGTGTATACGGAGGAGATATGAATATAGAATAGGAAAGTTTTGTGTGTCTGTAAATAACTATGTCTCTTCGTTCTGTCCAGTTAAATATGGTGTGCCTCAGGGGTCGGTCTTAGGACCCATTTTGTTTTCCTTGCATCTGCATCCCCTTGGACATATTATCCATAAACATGGAATTTCTTTTCATATTTATGCTGATGACACACAAATATACTTGCCCGTTAGATCCACAGACCCTGGAATGCTGAGTTCACTTAACAACTGCCTTTGTGAAGTTAAAAAATGGATGTCAAATAATTTCCTCCAGCTGAACTCAGACAAAACAGAAATCCTGGTCATTGGGTCCCAGCAGATGGCAAAACAAATACTGCCATCTGCTAGTTCCCTAGTAAATCACATTAAGCCTGTGGCAAAGAACCTTGGTGTTTGGTTTGATAGTAATTTAAATGTCGAGCAGCACACCACAAAGCTTGTTCAATCATGTTTTTATCAACTTAGAAATATAGCAAAAATTTGATCTATGTTAACTTTTAAGGACACTGAGACCATTTTACACGCCTTCATCTCATCACGCCTGGATTATTGCAACAGCCTTTTCACCTGTTTAACCCAAAAATCTATTGATCGACTCCAGACTGTCCAGAACTCAGCTGCCAGGCTTTTAACCAGAACAAAGAAATATGACCACATTACTCCTGTTTTAGCTTCATTACACTGGCTCCCAGTATGTTTTAGAATTGACTTTAAAATTCTATTGATTACTTTTAAAGCTCTTCATGGCCTCTCGCCTTGTTATACTTCTGAACTTTTAGTCCCATACACACCTCTGTTGTCTGTTCCAGAGTCTCGACTGAAAACTAAAGGGGACAGAGCGTTTGCTGTCAGGGCCCCGAGGCTCTGGAACAGCCTGCCCGAGGAAATCAGCTCGGCTGAGTCAGTGAACTCTTTTCAATTCAATTTCAATTCAATTCAATTTAATTTTATTTATATAGCGCCAAATCACAACAACAGTTATCTCACAGCGCTTTTCATAAAAGAGCAGGTCTAGACCGTACTCTATGATGGTATTTACAGAAGCCCAACAGTTCCCACCAAGAGCAAGCACTATGCGACAGAGGCAAGGAAAAACTTCCTTTTAAGAGGCAGAAACCTCGAGCAGAACCATGGCTCAGGGTGGGCGGCCATCTGCCTCGACCGGTTGGGGTGAAGAGAGAGAGAGAGAGGGAGGGAGAGAGAGAGCAGGAGAGGAACAGAGAGAAAAAGAGAGGGATGGATGGAGAGAGAGAGGGGAGGGAGGCAGCCTACACAATATACACACACAGAGGTACAGACAGCAAAGGTGATGTTGCTATAGACTAAATAAAAAAATGGTACAGATATTTATAGTAGTGTTAATGGTAACAATCGTAATGTTAATGATTATAATAACAATAATAACAATAAGACTAGCAGAGGGTGTCGAGCAGAGAACCAGAGCCAGAAAACCTGCAGGAAGTGATAGGAGGAGAGAGGAGAGGGACGAGAAAGCACAAGTCTACCAGAAAGGGGAGAAGTTGTGTTAGTAACATGCAATAATGGGATGAGGTTGAATACAGAGGGAGAGAAAGTAGAGGAGAGAGGAGCTCAGTGCATCATAGGAAATCCCCCAGCAGTCTAGGCCTATAGCAGCATAACTAAGGGATGGTTCAGGACTACCTGAGCCAGCCCTAACTATAAGCTTTATCAAAGAGGAAAGTCTTAAGCCTACTCTTAAATGTGGAGATGGTGTCTGCCTCCTGAACCCAAACTGGAACCTGGTTCCACAGGAGAGGAGCTTGATAGCTGAACGCTCTGGCTCCTAGTCTACTTTTGGAGACTCTAGGAACCACAAGTAACCCTGCATTCTGGGAGCGCAGTGCTCTGGTGGGGTAGTAAGGTACTATGAGCTCTTTAAGATAAGATGGTGCCTGACCATTAAGAGCTTTGTAGGTAAGAAGAATGATTTTAAAATATATTCTGGATTTTACAGGAAGCCAATGCAGAGAAGCTAAGACAGGAGAAATATGATCTCTTTTCCTGGTTCCTGTCAGAACACGTGCTGCAGCATTCTGGATCAGCTGAAGAGTATTAATGGACTTTTTCAAGCAGCCTGATAATAAGGAATTGCAGTAATCCAGCCTAGAAGTAACAAATGCATGGACTAGTTTTTCTGCATCATTTTTAGACAGGATGTTCCTGATTTTCGCAATATTACGTAGGTGAAAAAAGGCGGTCCTTGAAATTTGCTTAATGTGAGACTTAAACGACATGTCCTGATCAAAGATAACTCCAAGATTCCTCACAGTGGTGCTGGAGGCCAGGGCGATGCCATCCAGGGAAACTATATCTTTAGATAATGCGTTAGTAACTCCTTTTAAGTCCCTTCTTAAAAAATACTTTTATAGGAGACGCTTTCCCGATCTTATTTGACTTTATTTTATCCCTTTTATTTTATTCTATTTTACTAGTTTTATATTTATCTTAAACGTGTATTTTAGTCTTGTATTGTTTTTGTATTATTGTCTTTTGTGTATTATTGTCTTTACACTTGTTAAAGCACTTTGTAACTTGTTTTTGAAAAGTGCTCTACAAATAAAGATTATTTTTATATTATTATTATTTTACCTATTGACTGGTTGTGTTTATGTTCTGAAATCATTGTTTGATTTGAGCACAGATCACGTGGTTTTGAGGCAAGTGTTTGATTTTGCCAGAAGAGTCAGGGGTTTTGTGAATGTAGTTTAAAGACTGGGTATTGTGTTTAAAGGAGCATGAACAATTTCTCACATCACATCTCTTCTTCTGTCTCAGCTCCTCCAAAAACAGAAGACTTCAGATCAATAGGACAAGATGTCACCAGTATCACTCTGCAGTGGAATAAACTGAACAACAGCATCAGCTTTATTCTCCAGTTTAATGATGCAGAGATCAACATTTTTGTACCAGATGGAATTAGACGAGTAACTCACACAGTCTCATCTCTCACTGCTGCAACTGAATACACATTCACTCTCTTCTCTGTGTTTGAGAACGTCAGAAGCAGTGGAGTAAACATTACTGCAGTTACCGGTAATATATGTCACTTTATTTCTATGCTCTGTATCTGCTTAGCTAACCATCATTTGCTTTTCAGTTACTGGGTATGATAGTATGTGCTACTTAACTAGATACACTTTTTTGTATAGTAAACAAACTCAGCATTGTTTTGGCCAACACTGTAAGATAATTTTTGCGTTAAGAATAATTAATGTTTTAGAACATTTGTTATGTCGCGAGTCTTCATTTATCATGGAGTCCATCTCGGTTGTGATATAAAGTGTGATGGATATGACTACAGAATGTGACATCTGGATCCAGAAAAAAAACATTCTTAATAATACAAAGAATTGTTTCACTTGCTCTGTTCCTGACAGACAGCATTAGTTTGTGTTTATGTGGGGATACAAAATGAACCATCTTTAAATGTCAGAGGGAACATTTTCACTTTTACTGACAGTGTTTCACTGCTCTTTTTGTCTCAGCTCCTCCAAACGCAGAAAACTTCATATCAACAGCACAAGATGAGACCAGTATCACTCTGCAGTGGAATAAAGTGAACAACAACATCAGCTTTATTCTCCAGTTTAATAGTGCAGAGATCGACATCACTGCACCAGATGGAGATGGACCAGTAACTTACACAGTCTCATCTCTCACTGCTGCAACTACATACACATTCATTCTCTTCTCTGTGTATAAGAACGCCAGAAGCAGTGGAGTGAGCGTTACTGCAGTTACTGGTAAGATGTTTGACTTCATTAATGTGTATTTAACCGGGAATAGCATTTTCATCTTGCAACTTGGGAAGCTTCTGGATTGTTAATAGTAGTAATAATAATAGTTTTTTCCTTTATAACATTTCAATTTTTTCTCATTAATCCTTCATGTAATTACAGTTTTTTTCCCCACTCGCTAACATCATTTTGTCCAATCTGTAGTCACATTTTCAAAACTCTAAACTCAGTTAGCCCAATATCAGTCTGCTAAGTTTTTCTTTACTTACTAGCTTACCCAATACCAAAACAATGGATTTGTGATTGAAACAGCTGCTAAGCATTTCTGAATAAACATATCATTGAAACATTGTGAAATAGCTGTTGTATTGTAATTTGGGTAAAATAGATCAACCACAACCAAACACAGAACAACAGAGAGAAAGAAAGAATAATGTACGAACAAGGGAGAAGAATAGTTAGGGGCCAGGGAGGAGTAGTGTTTCTATCCAGGTGCAGAGCTAGAGATGACGATGTGATGTGGATGAGAACATGTGGCCAAATGCTTAAGATCATATGGATTAGAACAGGACAGTACTTTTTTGTTTCAATGTAATTGTGTATTTACATTTACTCATTTTGCTGACACTTTTATCCAAAGTGACTTGAGGAACAACAGACAAGCATCAATAAAGCATCAATACATTAAGAGATCCACAAGTGACAATAAATACTACTAAGAGCTATTAGCATGTACAGCATCAATAGGGTAAATACCAAGGGAAATAAGTAAGAGTTAACAAATATTGAAATCAATACAGGGGAATTGTAAGGAGATAGAAGAACAGCACAGGAAGTGCATGTAGAGGTTAGTGGTTACTGATGTTATAAGAGGAGGTGTTCTCAGAAGAGTTGAGTTTTCAAGAGCTTCTTGAAGTTAAAGGAGGACACCCCTTATCTGATGGCATGTGGTAGAACAGCCTGGACTGAGATTGCTTTGTGTGTAGGGATGGCAGAGCCAGACAGTGTTTGTTTGTAGCACAGTGGCCGAGAAGGAATGTAAACGTATTTGAAAGTATTTTAACACATTTTGAACCAAAAGCCACATAGGTTGGGTCATTTGTTGATCACTGGCTGCAATTACAAATTGTTAATAAAGTTTTTACTTCTGTAATTCTGTGAATTGCATGTTTATTCTACTGTACATTCTATAAAGTATGACTGATTCACTTTTACATAGTTTGATGACCTTTTTTCAAATTGTCTACTGTGTACAGGTAGATCTGAAACATGAAAAGTAATGCAGCTTTGTAATGCCATAAACTGTTTGTAAGTGGTTGTGCTATGATTGATCTGTTCCTCTTGGAAAGAAAATGTTGTGCTAGTGTTTTGACAGAATAAGTTGATTTTGAGTCAGGTTTTCTGTGAGTTTGTGTATGTAGAGAACATTTTCTTTTGCATTTTGAAATGCAGAGTTGGTGTTGAAAGAACAAAATGTGGTTTTGAGCAGAAAATGTACTATTTGGCTAATTGTGTGAGGAGATGTGTTGCTGTGTTAAGACTTTTGATAAAGTATCATAAGTTTAGGGAAACACTTGTTAGCAATTGAAAAAAAACTAAGTTACAGTATTTCTCTTTTTCTTGAAACTCTAAACACAAATCCACAACGTCTCACACAGTTCCCCAAACATCCTATTTTCAGGTCAAAATGAGGCTCTCCACTCAAAACCATTCAGTCTTGCTGAAAAACCAAACTTTGCCCTCAGACATGACACACAAGCCCTCAGAAACACACACACAACACAATCTTACACACTGGTGAGATAAATTCAAAACAATAATACAAAATCTGGTTGTAAGTAATGTTGCTTGTGGCTCAAACACCTTTTCACATAATGAAAACAACAAAATAAATAACAAATGTAAACATTTGCACACATTTCTCATTCATTAGTGTACTGTACAGTACAACACACTAAAAACTAATTATTCTGACACAACGTCCTATCTTTGGTCTGGGACAGACTAGAGATTCTTGTTCTCCACCTACTCCTCTTCCCTCTACCTCCTCCACCTCCTTCTCCTCCCTACTTTTACTCCCTCTTCCTACCCCCTACTCATCCTCCACCTCCTCATCTTCCTCCTATCTCATCTACTCCTCCACTCTGGTGTCCTACACCTCTTCCTTCAGATTTCTCTGGATCTATTTTTCCAAACCTGAACGAACTGACTCCGGCCCTTTTATCTGTCAATTGAAGCTTCTGATTGGTGTGTTATCAATTTTGACTGTTTGTGTTTCCACCTTGGTAGCTGTGTGCTAATTGAGTTCAACCTGTGCTGATTGAGTGAACAATATTGAATTAGTTAGCGTTTTCTCAGTGACCACATGGTGTAGGCAATGAGAAATGAATGTATTTGTGTGTAGAGTTTAGGGAAATGGGTGTGCTTTTTGAAAAATTATGGTTTTGAAATTTTTATTCAAAAGCCTGCTTTTAGTGTTTAAGCAATGGAGAAAAACTGTAACTTTATGTTGTCTTTGTTTTTTTTCTGAGCACTTTTAAAAGGACAATGTTAACATGTTACCTTTCCTTCATTCCTTGTCATTATTTTTATTTCTTTTCTTTTTGGTATAAATTAAAAAAGTATGTTTCATTATATTTTCAGTTATGATATATCTTGCAACTGCAGCTTGTCTGGAACTAGACATTAAATCCAGCACAACTGTTTGGTTTAGTTTCAATGGAGCATTCACTGATTCCATGCTCTGTAGTCATGATACAGTGTATGCTACTAGCATTCAAAAATCTCATCAGAGATTTATTGTAATGTAAATGTATTTTAAAACCCTACAGTACAGCTGAACCCACTTGATGAATAGTGCCTCTTCATGCTTTATAAAAAGATAAGTAATTAAAAACTGATTTTGCTTTGCAGCACTGGTCAATGTTGCCTCTACTCGTCAGTACTACTTTGTGAGTACGCCACTGAACTGGACTGAAGCTCAGAGCTTCTGTAGACAGGTCTACACTGACCTGGCCACCATAGAAAACACAACTGATGTCAGGGCTGTACTCAGGACCACACCAAGCTACACAGGCAAGTTCAAAATATTGGACACATACAGAACATAAACACACTTTATATATACTGATGTATAATCATATACATACACAACAGACAGGAAAAAAACACATATTTGCTTATTTATGATTACGTAAAATATAAAATATTCATTGAAGTTGTTTACATATAACGTAAATTCAGCAACTATTTTAGTTTAAGGTCTTAGATATAATTAATATCTGTGTGAACAGGCAAGGCTTGGATAGGCCTCTATGATCACAGCTGGAGATGGTCCTTGAGTGACAGCAGCTTCTATGGTGAAGGAGAGACAGAGTTTAGAAACTGGGCTCCTGGACATCCCTTCAATCCTTACGGAGTACAGCTCTGTGTGGTGCTTCAAAACTATTACTATAACTTAAATGCCTTTGGAACATGGGTGGACCTTAATTGCACCAACAAATTCTTTTTTGTTTGCTACAATGGTGAGTTTTCTTATAGCGTAAGAATTAACAAAAGGTTAAATAGATCTTCAGCATAGCACATTGTTAACTTCTCTTCATCAATATATTTCCAGGTTCAGTAAATGGCACATCACCCTTTGTAAAGATCAATAAACCTTTGAATTGGACTGAAGCTCAGAGATACTGCAGGGAGAATTATGTCGATCTAGCCAGGTACAGTGTGCACTAATGAAGACTCCAACACATACAATAGTTCAGCACTGAACCAACTACTTAACAACAACTATCTGTTCTGTTAATGACATTTGGTTTATTCAGTTTTGTAATCTCAAAAGGATTGGATAATCTGTCCTACTGTTTTTTTATTTTGATCCTTTTTGTCATTTGAATCCTTCCTGTGTTTGTTCATTTTTTATTATTATCAATTGTTATTATCAATTGTTTTACCTATAAGTTATACATTTTTCATCCTTATAGTAGAATAGAATAGAACACCACTTTATTGTCCAGCGAAGGCTGGAAAATCATCTTTGGTCTCACCAGAACTATAAAAACATCACTATGTTGTATGTAGCATCTGCCTATTTTTTGCTGCTGCTTTATTTCTGTGTTTTATCTGCCGGGATGTAACTAGCCTTCTCGTTTATGATCGAAAAACTTTGTTTAACAACCGAGCGTCCTGTGAGGCTTTGGGGCTGTCTAGAGATGGTTTGGGAGAACAGGCTGGAGGCCTGCCCCCATGGTTGTCCAACATCCCAGACTACCCATGTGTCCCGTGTTTTCTTCCCTGGAAAAAGCACCACAGGAGACATGGAAAGTGTGTCGGCGTGCTTGTTCGCCTCAGGGCTTACCTGAGGTCCTCAGATGTGCCTCATCCTTGTCTACTCTGTGGTGGGGGCTGCTGTCATCCTGCTGTCTGTGGCTGCCGGTGTTCGGAGGTTGCGTGCCTGCGATGGATTCGACCTGTCTTCCCCAGCCCGACTGCTATTGTGGGCTTCCTTCTTGCCAACTTGGTGACAGGGTCATGTTCGGGTGCTGTTCCTCCGACGCTGTTCCACCTTCCTCACGGCCTGACACACGGGGTTCTGGGTGAGGAAACGTGGTGTGAATAACGGCTAATTTGCGCACACTGCAACGTGCTTCAAAACCAGACAGTTTGGATTTAACTCTTTGTATGGCCCAGTTCTTGTTGGTGAGTCAAGTCTGCTTCCTTTTCTGAGCTTCTCCCTCAAACTGTACATTTAGCTCTCCTTGGACCACTGTCAAAGGTGGGGGGCTTGCCACTGTGTTTAAATCCACCTTCCAGTGTTGGCTGTCTGCATCTGTCACCTATTCTAGCTTTGAGCTGCAGCTGTTTGAATTAAACGCCTCATCTCCGACGCTGTGTGCAGTTGTGTATCTTCCACTAAAATTCAAGACGGATTTTATGCAAGTGTTTGCTGATTTTATCGCAGGTATCAGGTTAAACTACGACCATTTTATAATTTATGGTGACTTTAATTTACATGTATGCTGTGAAAGCAAACCTATGGTTAAAGACTTCTTAAATCTTCTTAACTCTTTTAATCTCACTCAATCGATGTCCGGCGCAACACATGAAAAGGAACACACATTAGACCTTGTGCTATCTCATGGCTTGTGTTCATGTAAATGAAATCTGTAACGTATGTATTTCAGATCACTTACCTGTTTTATTTATGATTACAATCCCATTTTCTGTGGTCACAGTCAAACCCCGGAACAGTTCTCTGCTGCTTTCAAAGACTCTGTGCTCTATAACTTGGATGGAGGTGATGCTACTGGTACTGGTGAACTTATTACTCTTTTTAATTCAACCTGCACAAACATCTTGGACTCTGTAGCTCCTTTGAGGATGAAACACACTAAAGCACTTTCAGAGCCCTGGTTAAATGACACCACCCATGCGATCAGACGTGCATGTCGGCAAGCTGAGAGAAGGTGGAAGAAAGATAAACTCAGAGTGTCATATGAAATCCTACAGCAATATCTATCTGACTATCTGAGAGCTGTAAAATCTGCAAAATCTGATTTTATTTCTAAGCTGGTCTCTAACAACTGTCACAGGCCTCAGGTTCTTTTTAATATATTTAACACCATTACAAATCTCCGAAGCTCTGCTCCTATTACACCTATATATTATTAACACCTATGTGACTCTTTCCTAAAATTCTTTTTGCTCTTTGATCTTCTGTAACCACGTCCTCTGACCATGATCCCTCTATTCCTCCTATTTGCCTTGCGGTTCTAGATCAGTTTGAGCCCATATCAATCCTCCCTATCTGAGGTGGTCCATCATCTGCAGCCCACAAGTTGTCACTCAGACAGCATTCCCTTTCGTCTGATTAGAGAAGTCTTTGATACCGTTGGACCATGTATTTTGTCATGACGTGATAAATACCTGTCTTATCTCTGGTTATCTTCCTTCCGTCTTTAAACATGCTGTTGTACAGCTCCTGCTAAAAAGGAAAATCTTGACCCCTCTGTTCTTTCTAACTTCAGGCCCATCTCTAAACTGTCTTTCTTATCTAAAGTCCTGGAGAAAGTAGTTTTTACCCAGCTGCACACATTTTTAATTGATAATAATGTTTATGAAAAGTTCCAGTCCGGCTTCAAACCTCGTCAAAGCACTGAAACGGCCCTTTTAAGAGTTTTTACTGACTTGATTTTAACTGCTGACTCAGGAGTCTCTAGTGCTTAGCCAGTCAATCTTAGACCACTCAATCCTCTTGTCACGGCTGGAAAATTGTGTGGGAATAAAAAGTTATTACTTCAGTCCTATCTAACAGATAGGAGTTTCTCTGTCCACCTCAGTGATTATTCCTCTGAGATGGCCCCATTTACTTGTGGTGTGCTTCAAGGTTCTGTCTTAGGCCCCATCATCTTTTCTTTGTATATGCTGCTGCTGGCCTCCATTTTTGAGGGGTATGAGGTCTCTTTCCACTGTTTTGCAGATGATATTCAAATTGATTTGCTCCTGAATGTAAAAACTAAGGGCTCACTGCACCTCCTGCTTGACTGTATGAAGGACATCAAAACGTGGATGAACCTAAACTTCCTCAACCTAAACAGAAAAAAGACAGAGATCATAGTGTTTGGACACCCTGAACTGCTTGATGTAGATTCTCTCGGCCCTTTGAGTTCAAATAACCGCTCAACTGTGAGGAGTCTTGGTGTTGTATTGGACAGTGCATTTAAATTTGATAAACAGATATCCGCCACTGTTAGATCCTGCTTTTTCCAGTTGAGAACTACAGTATAGCCAAGGTAAAAGCCTATCTCCCTCCTAAAGATTTTGAGAGGGGGATAAATGCTTTTATAACTTCCCGCTTTGACTATTGCAACTCCTTATATGTGGGCTTAGACAAGTCATCTATTCAGCGCCTACAGTTAGTATAGTTAGGGACCACATCACACCTGTGTTGCGCTCCTTCCACTGGCTTCCTGTTCATTACAGGATTGATTTTAAAATCTTACTTTTTACTTTTAAATGCCTTAATGGATTGGCTCCATTGTACTTAACAGAACTTCTTCATGTTCATACTCCAGCTAGAGTGTTGAGATCCACCAATCTCCTCCTCCTGGATGGACCCAGAAGCAGACTTAAAACCAGAGGAGATTGAGCCTTTAGTGCAGCTGCCCCTAACCTGTGGAGAAACCTGCCAGTCCATATCTATGGTGTTATGAGGTTGTGTGGTGTGGGGACAGAGAGGACCCAAAAGCAGCAATCTGAGGGAAGGAGGTTTATTGAGGGATAAAGGGGTAGAGGGACTGGAGTGGAGGGAGAGGTGGATGTCGGGGAAACACAGGCACGGGGAACCACGAAGACTGGGGGCCAGGGAGCCGGGGAACACTGGGGCCGAGGAAGCGAGGAGCGGTGGGAGAACAGGGAGGACGCTGTGGGGGTAGTCTGAGGAGGAGAGGGCCGGTGGATGAGCCCAGCCGACTGAACGGAGGACAAGGGTGAGTGTACCTGGGAGGGAAACAGACAGAGAGACAGGGTTAGAGGTGATGGCGACAAAGCACAGGGAAAATGTGAAAAAACAAGAAACTGAAAATGAAAAGCCTGAACACGGAGGTGGCACCAGGTATGGAGCAACGACGATCAAGCGAGGATGGCATGGAGAACCGGGGTTGAAATACAGGCAGGCATGAGGTGATTACTATTACTGTTTACTGTTTCTAAGGGCAGCTACTACTATGCACTACGCACTTTTGAGTCCATGACAAAGTACCCCTAGGGGGAAAAGTATATTCTATTCTATGTCTGTTCTGTTTTGTGTAGGCTTTGCCCTCTAAGGCTATCGGTATTGGTTTTACCCCTTCCGCGCGTCTGCGCGGCACTGAGAATTTCAGTCTACGCCTACTCACAGTGTGGGCCAATCCTACATCCACACCTTTTGTATATACACACACAACGGTGAGACCCAGCCTTCGGCTCCCTGTTGTCTTCAGCACTAAGCTTGAAGTCTAAGAGCATAGAAGACAAAAGAAGAAGAGAGTAATCTGCCTGCAGCGAGAAGAACGATGCCTTCCTACCTGCCGGCTGTGTCCTCCGTCCGGCTGTGCGAGGTCTGCAAGACGGGCTTCATCCTGCTGGGGGATCTTCATCCCTGATGTGAGCACAGTAGGAGAAGCAGGAGTCAGAAGACTCCGCCCTCTCCCCCCACATGTCCCCCAGCCGCTCTCCTCTTCCCCCGTTCCAACCTTCAGAGAACATTGACCCTGGCCTTCATGAGGGTGATCCCAGCCTCAAGGGGGCTCCGCCGCCACCTCTCTGCCATCCATCGGCGGCCTCGTCAGAGAGCTCCCCGGCCTCCGCCGGCTGCCACCTGCTCATTCCCCCGTATATATACACAAGGTGCAGACATAGGAGAGGCCCACGCTGTGCGATGACTAAAATTTTCGGTGATGCGCAGGCGCGCAGAAGGGGTAAACCCAATAGCCTAACAGGGCTGCGCCTATACTCATAGAATCCGGGTTACAGGTGCTCCGGGTGGAGCGACACAAAGGCCTTTGCGTGAGTTGAAAATTTCCAACTCGAGAGAATTTTTGCGGGTTCTAATCACCTTCTCGTGTTTGTGTGAACACTTTCAGCGAATCTACTCACGGGAGGAAAGCGTCGCAAGGATTAAATTCGCGTTTGGTCTGAATGCACAATAAGACAGAGAGCTGGTCCAGTACCTCCTGAGCAGGGGTAACTCGGATCTAACAGCAGTTCCGCTCCTGAAACTCTACTGGTAGCCCTCGTAGTAATAGTGGGTGTAATCCAAACTTCGGTCTTGTCTGGGATGACTGCGTTGAACGCTTAAACACACAACTTAGGGACAAAGTCTAAAAAACAAACAACTACAACACACTAATAACATTAAAAGTACTAGCGTGACACACTCAGTCAGCAGTGTAGCCGCGCCCCCAG
>NW_024042506.1:0-13158 GCF_014851395.1 Micropterus salmoides | reverse complement strand
CACAGTTGGCATGTTTAGTTCTATCTATTCATCTTCCTTTTCATTGAAATGATTCTGTTGTGCATGTAATATTTGATTGCAACCCAGTCTCTGTCTTTCAGAGCGACTGGTCCTGCCTGGCACTTTGCAGCCTGGTTCGTTACCTGTCCACTTGCTTCTCACCTTCCCATTTGTCGTAAATGGAAACAAAAGAAATTTCTTAAAGATGAAACAATGTCTCTGCTAAAGTGAAAAATTGTATAAAAATATGTTCTATCTTGTTACATCTGTTCTCTGATAACTTTCTACTGAATGTAACGTAATAAATACCTACTGTTTAATGATTGTAATAATGAATAGAGGCCTACCAGCTTTACAGGAACAGTGTTGATCATATTTGTCTTTTGTCTTAATTGTCAAGGGATGCGTTGCTTCACTTGAACTGTGTGATCGGTAGGCTTTAGCTTCTATCTTTCATTTTTTTTTTATGTCCGTTTGAGTCAGTTTGACAGCCTGAATACAACCTTCAAATCTTTAATGCAACTGCAAAACTGTCTGCTTCTTTCTGAGATCGCTTTTTCCAACAAAAAATATTTCTCTGGGGCGTGCAGCAATAGACAGTGGCAGCGCCGACAGTTTGTCAGACTTAGCAACAGTAACTAAGGAGGGCGGGGCTTAGCGAAAGGTCACTTGATTAAAACCTGTCCACTTTCTTAATTCATTTACCACTGTTCCTTTTGAGCCCATCTAACAGTCAGGATACCTTTCTGTTGTCAGCAGTGGTTTCTTCACTGGAATCATCATCATCACTCGCTCCTACTTCATCTGGTTCGTTAAAAAAAAACAGTTTGGACCAAGTATTTAAATCAAAGACTAAACAAACTTATAAATGCGATATATGAAACACTTATAAACTATGTTTAAAACTGAATTTCACCTTTAGGATTGATCTCAGTGTCATCCAGCCCTTTCCCCTGCAGGTCAGACAGTCTTTTTCCATTGCTATCAACAGTTTGCTGACTTTTGCAAGTTGCAGGGTACTCTCTGGAAGCCGATAGAATTCTCCGTGGACACGTATATCATGTCCTAGAAAGGTAGCAAGTTGATCCATTTCATTGTCTTTTAGGTTTAGTACTGTGGACAAAGTGGCAATCTTATTGAGGTGAGTGACTCTGGGTTATTTGCACCACATTGTTTGAATACTAGCAAAAGCAGTCAGAGCCTCTGTATTTGGCAAAATTTAGCACACATGGGGGTGCAAACAAGTACACATTCTTTTGAAACTTCCCTCTGTCTTCTTCTGTTAAATAATACCACCTGTGTCAAAGTCACTTGCGCAAGATTCCCAAAGCTTTTGATGTTGGGTTCTTCCTCAAGGTCCTTCATGCACTTAGCACGCTCAGTAGCAAGAAACTTGTGCAGCAGGTACACATCCTGTGTAAAAGGGTAAAACATGTGGTTTATTCCATTTGGCTTGTTGAAGTGCAGCACCTGAAATGGATTCCTACATACAGAGCGGCAAATTGCTTGGCAGACCCTGGTTCCAGTTATAATCTGAGCTTCCATTGCTTATTACGTGATTCAACATTTCCCTCTCTCACACACAGCAAATGCAATTCCCTTTATGGTAGGTAAATATATGTATATTATATAAGTGTTATTATTTTACGCACTGCTGGTCGCCAGCACACAGTAGCAAGCAAATTATCATGTGTAGCGCTGTACTATTTGGAGGATGCATCAAAAAGCCAATAATACTATGGAGTGATTTAAGGTTTTATAGTCCAACGTGAACATTTATGATAAAGAACTCTTCAGTACTTAATAAGTGCTACTGTCCTCTTCCCTCTTAGGTAATATTAAAACTAAAGCAGGTCAAAGGTCGTGTTAAAGATGCAGATGTCCTTGTTTTGTCCAGTCGTGATGCCTCCTGCATTTGCTGCTCTGTGTTCATGCGTTTGTGTGTGAGTGATTGAACGCCTCGTCCTTCCCTTCCCCTCTTCACACTCCATAATAAGTTTTCTGTGCTTGTGTTTGGGCGTTAATCTGATGTGATGTGTGACTGATCAATGTTCGTTGTGTTTGTGTGTGTCAGTGTGTAAACACCATATCAACCAAAGGTCATCTGAAACCGAACGGCAATTAGTGACACATCGTCGCTGGGGACAACGGCCGGGAAACGTGGGTGGATTGTACAACACACACACACACACACACACACACACACACACACACACACACACACACACACACACACAGCGATTGTGATGAGGTCAGTGTCTCTTGTAGTTTTTGATGCATATGCATCAGTCCGAAGTGTTCATGAATATTAAAGAGGATGTTTATGTTCATAAATTTTCATGAGTAAATTTAGCTTTAAATAATAGGTTTGAAAATCTTGCTGCGTTACAAGACTGTAATGAGTGAGTCATGTGTGTGTGTGTGTGTGTGTGTATTTAAATGTGTGTACATGCAGAGTATTAAGTAATCTCCAATGCGGTGGACAAAATAACAGAAACACCTGACGAGGTCATGAAATCCAGAGCAACAGCCCTGCAGTGAAGCCTACCTGAGGTAAGTTTACAGTTTTAAGACTCCAACTCTGTTCCTTTTAACAGGGTCGTTTTAGCTCACTGATTGTCTTCTTGTTCAGAATTAATTTAGAAAAATACCCATCAGATAATATACATGTAGTATGTTGAGTAGCTGGCTATCTCAAATCATGAAAAGAGAAGCTGCATGCTCTGAATTCAAATGCAATATTAACATACGCTAATACAAGGACAAGGTGTCTTTATCAGGGCTGGTCATACCAGTTTGACTGAGAATTGCGATGTATGGGACATTAAGAATACATTATGTGAGCATGCAAACCTTTCCACTGGTCTCTTTTACCAGAAAGTGTTACCAGATCTGCTTTAAACACTACTGTGAGACTGAGAGCTGATCCAGGGACGTGTTTGATTGTGTCAGTACAGAGCTCCTAGCTCGCTACTAAGCTGACAGCAAATCTCAGTCATGACAGCGATAGTGTTTGAACATTTGCTGATGTAAAGTTTAAACTGTTTGGGCTTCAAACTGACGACTTTATTGTTGGCCCCTTTTTATTCACACATCAATGCTTGCAGCTTGGCATGGCAGTGTTGGTCCACTTCTTTGGTCCTCATGAAACTTTGGTCGGTCATTAATGGGTTACAGATGACGTATCCTACTGACTTTGGTGATCCTTAGACTTTTTGTTTAGCGCCACCATGAGGCTCACATCAGCTCGGCGTTCAACACCATAATTCCTCAGCATCTGGTCAGCAAACTGGGCTTAGACGCACTGGGCATAAGTTCTCCTCTGCGTAACTGGATACTGGATTTTCCCACAGTTTGTGCGGGTAGGCAACAATACATCCACCATCATCTCACTGAGCACAGGCTCCCCGCAGGGATGTGTTCTCAGCCCTCTTCTCTTCCCACTGATGACTCACGACTGTTGTGCAAAGTCCGGCACCAATCACATCATTAAGTACGTGGACAACACGACAGTGGTGTGTCTTATCCAGGGCGGTGATGGCAGGGCTTATAGGGAAGAGGTGAGACTTTTTGCAGACAGATGCAGGACATACAACTTCTCCTCGAACGTTGAGAAAACCAAGGAGATGGTGATTGACTTCAGGAAAAATCAGCCCGCGCACGCCTCGATCCACATCAATGGGACTGCTGTGGAGACTGCTAAACACAACAAACTTCCTGGAGGTTCAAATGAAAATAAAAACATCTTGATAATGTTTGTGTGGTTTTTTTTGTGAAAAATCTCAATAATTACTGGATGGATTGTTATGATATTTGGTTCAGACATTCATGTTTGCCTCAGGAAGACTTTATTTTGTAATCCTCTGACTTTTCTTCTAGCGCAATCATCAGTCATCATCATATTTGTCCAATACTTTGCTTTTGGACCAAATATCGGCACAACTTTTTACATTCCCGCCAGCCTCAGTTGTACTTTGTGTTTATCAGTCATCTAGCCATCACAATTTGGTCCTTGTAAGAGTCGCTCTATTTCTTATGCTTGCCCATTTTTCCGGCTTCGAGGACACATTGTTCACTTGCTGCCTAATACCAACCACTGACATGTGCCACGGTAGCGAGATAATCAGTGTTATTCACTTTACCTGTGGTCATAATATTATGGACGGTCGGTGTAAATGACAAGACAAAAGCATAATCTAATACAGAGAAGGAGAAACCAACAAAAACAGGAAATCCAAGACAAAAATCTAAAACCATGACAGTGGTGTAAATTCCTTACTGTATTATTTAGGACATGAGGATCAGTGATGGATTGGTTGATCTTCTAGCTATCAATTAATCACATTTATGTAATCAATACAATGGCAGATGATAAATTACATAAATGTTAATGGGACTGTTTGTTGGTCACCTTCACATTTCCCAGTATTGATCCTGTGATCGACTGATTGAAAAAAGTGTGTGATCCATGCTGTGCAGAAACGAGAGGTCGTCCTCAGCGGTGCCATGTATTAAATTTTTTTTTTTCAAACTTCAATCCTTCAAGTAACACTGACTGATAATTTATGTTGATCACAGGCTTGGTACTAACACTCTCCTTCACTCTGCCGCCCCTGACCAATATATCAGGACTTTAAAGACTCCAGAAGCTCCAGTGAAGCGAAAGATTACAGCATATGAAAAAAGGAAGAAACAAGATGACACTTTATTGATCCTAAGGTGGAGAAATGTCAAGTGTTATGAGGACACAGCACAGAGGTGGATTCATGCAGATACGTACAAGAGTACGAGTGGCTCTTAGAGATGGAAATCATTAATCACTTTGCTGATTCATTCAGTTCATTAAAAAACTAGGCCTGTTAATAATAATAATAATAATACTAATAATAATCTTTATTTGTAGAGCACTTTTCAAAAACAAGTTACAAAGTGCTTTAACAAGTGTAAAGACAATAATACCCAAGAGACAATAATACAAAAACAATACAAGATAAAAGCATGAAAACATTGAAAAGACTAAAATACAGATATATACAAAATTAGTAAAATACAATAAAATAAAAGGGATAAAATAAAGTCAAATAAGATCGGAAAGGCTCTCCTATAAAAGTATGTTTTAAGAGAGTTCACTGACTCAGCCGACCTGATTTCCTCGGGCAGGCTGTTCCAGAGCCTCGGGGCCCTGACAGCAAACGCTCTGTCCCCT
Organism: Micropterus salmoides; assembly: GCF_014851395.1. Classification (NCBI taxonomy): domain Eukaryota; kingdom Metazoa; phylum Chordata; class Actinopteri; order Centrarchiformes; family Centrarchidae; genus Micropterus; species Micropterus salmoides. The sequence continues at coordinate 7,952 of NW_024042506.1, read as the reverse complement.
TTAGTTTTCAGTCGAGACTCTGGAACAGACAACAGTCCTCTGCCCGAGGATCTCAAGGTACGTGCTGGTGCGTATGGGACTAAAAGGTCGGAAATATAACAAGGCGAGAGGCCATGAAGAGCTTTAAAAGTGATCAATAGAATTTTAAAGTCAATTCTAAAACATTCTGGGAGCCAGTGTAATGAAGCTAAAATAGGAATGTGGTCATATTTCTTAGTTCTGGTTAAAAGCCTGGCAGCTGAGTTCTGGACAGTCTGGAGTCGATCAGTAGATTTTTGGGTTAAACAGGTGAAAAGGCTGTTGCAATAATCCAGGCGTGATGAGATGAAGGCGTGTAAAATGGTCTTAAAAGTTAACATAGATCAAATTTTTGCTATATTTCTAAGTTGATAAAAATATGATTGAACAAGCTTTGTGGTGTGCTGCTCGAAATTTAAATTACTATCAAGCCAAACACCAAGGTTCTTTGCCACCAGCAGATGGCAGTATTTGATTTGCCATCTGCTGGGACCCGATGACCAGGATTTTTGTTTTGTCTGAGTTCAGCTGGAGGAAATTATTTGACATCCATTTTTGTTGTTTGTTCAAGGGGAAGCAGATACAAGGAAAACAAAATGGGTCCTAAGACCGACCCCTGAGGCACACCATATTTAACTGGACAGAACGAAGAGACATAGTTGTTTACAGACACGCAAAACTTCCTATTTGACATTAATAGGGTCAGTAGCTCAGCAGCCTTCTATCTGCAGCAGAGTTGTGGCATCATGATTGTTTCTGTGGATTTGGTGCTCTTTTATTCAGCTTTTAGGCAAAAAGTTAGTAGAATTATTATTTATTTGGCAAGGATGTGAAGAGGGGGACTCATGCAGGTAACTCTGTGTACATTTCAATAAAAAACTGGACAGGACTCAACTGCACTCAAGACTCTGAACCTTTGGGCTCATGCAGATCACCTATCAGCCTGGAGTGGGAAGTGATTGGTTCTTCTGGTGTGCTGTGGTGTTGGTATCAAGGCCTGGTAGTCAGCAGTCAACAAGCTTGGTGAACTGGATGGAATTGGACGCTGTGGAGGCAGTGGCAGAGAGGAGGACGAGGGAAAAGCCACCCTGGTTAGCACCTCTCACCCTCTCTACGATGTCTTGTGGCAGATGGGCAGTTCATTCAGCCACCAGATCATCACAGCCTTGCACTCTCACCCCAAAAATATTCCCAAGTTATTACATTATCAAAAGGTTGTTCATTTTTTTCCCACAGCTTGTCACTGGAGAAACTGTATCCCTGCTTCATGAAGATTGTAGTATTTTATAATAGCCAGGTTTATATCGACAATATATTATGTTGATGTGTCTTTGTGAAGTCCAAGAGCAGCTACATGGTGATGTGTGTGAAATCTGTTAAGTGTTAGCACAAACAAATTCACATTGGGGGATTTTTGCTAGAGGGGGAAAAGTTGTTCCTCCTTACGATTTATCAGGAGAGGTCTGCTGTGGTCAGTTTGTGGTTGTTTGAGTTGGGGTGATGGTTGGCTGAGGTCTTGTTACGGGAACAGGACACTGGGTGATGGCTGGCTGAGTTGCTGGTGCTGTGCTTGGCTGAGAACCTGAAAACATTCCTAAAGATGAAGACGGTAAAGACGCTGCTGCAGATAGTGTGGCGGATGTTGACCGGCCAATACCTGTGTAAACTCAGATTTAATTCAAATTTATTTATTAGGATAAACCCCTTGAGATGCACCATCTTGTTTTAGAGGGGGTCCTAAAATACACCACAACCATCACAAAAGAACAGTGACAAAAAAAAACAATTATACATTGTCAATGTACAGACAAACAGACAAACACACACAGAACCACCAATACAGAGCAACAACAACAACAGGAAAACAAAGACCAAAAACCCAAGAAAAACAAACAAACAAAACAACAATAATAATTACAGAAATATAAAGAACTTTACAGCCACTAGATGGTCAAAATGGCTAATAATACATATGATAATGTAGACACAGAGAGATTGAAAAAGAAGCATTAAAAGTAATCAATAGAATTTTTAAGTCAAACATAAGTTTAAAAGTAGTTGGTTCCAAAAATGTAATAGACAATTGTAGAGATTTCAAGATTAATTTGATACAATAAAACAAAAACACACAAAACATAAACCCACATACAAAAAATAAACATAAAACAACAGCACCCTTCAAGAAAGACCCAGCAACCCCAGACACCATATTCCAGAGAATTTCTGTGAATAAACAAAAATATGCGGATAAAGAACATCTATAAAGCTCAAAGCTCAGTCCGCATTAATATGAAATAAAGGAGAGTGTAGCTCAAAGAAAAAAACAAAATAAAATAAAAAAGTTACTTCACAAGCAGCATTTAAAGTAAGTCGGTAGGGAGCAGTAGTAATCATACGCTAGGAGGCTCTGCCACACAAGGGGACGGGAAAAAAGGAAAAGCATGACGCAGTCAGCTTGCGACAGCAAGATGTCAACAAACAACAACTGAGAGCGATCACCTGTTCCATCTAACAACATCTAGCTATAACACAAGAAGAGTGTCAACAACACCTCAAGAAACATTACGTTCCGGCATCTCCTTGTCAGATCGGCACTGAAGTCTGGATAGATGAACATGTGACTCTCGTTATATTCTAGCTTCTTTTTTCCCCTAGCAGGGCGAAGGATTTTTACCATCGTTTATCTTGGAAGTTAAGCAGTGTGATCATGATGGACCTGTGATTGGCTCTGTCGCTTTGTCGGACAGACGGAGAGCGGTGGGCCCTCTCAATGATCGGTGTAGTGGGGAAGTTGTTTCGTCCCAGGAGTAGTGAGATCACTTCAATGTGAGATCACTTTCAAGTAAGACTTTCATCTTAAATGATTTTATCTTGTCTGAAAATCTAGATTTTATGTTTTTAACTGAATCCTGGTTGCAAATGAATGACTATAGCCAGCTAGCTGAACTGTGTCCGCCTCAATATGATTGTTTTAGTCAACCGAGGGTCAGTGGTCGTGGTGGTGGGTTAGTGAGCGTGTATAGGAAAAATTTTAAATGTCATCAAGTACGCTGTGATGAATTTAACTCCTTTGAAGTTCTCACTCTTAAAGTTGGAGGGCTGCAACCTGTCATATTTGTTATAATTTATCGCCCCCCAAAACCGCCTGGAGGATTTTTATCAGAACTTCCTGAATTTTTATCTACTCTGGTTTTAAATTATGACAGAATTGTTCTTTGTGGCGATTTTAATATTCATGTTGATGACCCCAACAATGTTAATGCAACTAACTTTTTAAATATGGCCACTTCTTTTAACTTCAAACAACATGTCAACACATAACCGTGGTCATACACTGGACTTGGTTTTTACCCTGGTGTTTACCCTGGACATGCCCATATCTGACCACAGATGTTTTGTTTTTAGCTGCGATTCGCCTGTTACTCATGCCGCCTCACCAAGCTCCGTGTGTTCTCGCATCTTTAATGAACAAAGTGTTTCAAAGTTTTGCGCATTCTTTCAGAGCCAAAGCCAACACCTGTCTGATTCCAACACCAGCAATCACTTCAATCATATCTGCTTGTCGTCACTAAATATTACTGCTCCTCTAAAGGTTAGGCCTATGTCTAAAGCTAGTAAGCAACCCTGGATAAATGACAGCATTTGCAGCCTAAAAAGGGAATGCAGGAAAGCAGAGCGCAGATGGAAAAAATCCAGTCTCCAAGTCCATTATCTCAGTCTGAAGGATTTATTAATTAACTACAATAACATGGTTAAGGATGCGAGAACACACTATTTTTCTGAACTCATTACTACACATAAACACAATCCCAGGTTTCTATTTAAGACTGTGGATCAGCTGGTAAACCCAACCCCTCCTTGTGCCTCAGCTGGAAGTAACGATGACTGTGAATTGTTTTTATCTTATTTTACCAATAAGGTGGTGTCAATCAGAGCCTCTATTACCCCCGCGGCCTCTTACTCAGAGGTTCCTCACCAGCAACAAGAGAGTTTTAACCAGTTTTATCTCATCGACTTGTCTGAGCTTTTAAAAACAGTATCACAAATGAGTGTCCTCCAGCCCACTTGATATAATACCTACAAAGTTTTTACTGAAAGTAATAGATTCTGTTGGGCCCCATTTGATCTCTGTTTTCAACAGCTCCCTATCTACTGGTTGTGTCCCTGATTATTTTAAAACGGCTTGCGTGAACCCACTTTTAAAGAAACCTGGTTTAGATCCCTCCCTCCCACATAATTTTAGACCAATTTCAAAACTGGCTTTTATTGCAAAGATTCTAGAAAGAATTGTGTCCAAACAGCTGCTCACTGTGCTGGAAAATAACAAATTATTTGAAAAGTTTCAGACTGGTTTTAGGAAGTACCACAGCACTGAGACTGCCCTGCTTAAAGTCACCAATGACCTTTTAATGTCTGCTGATGAAGGCATGTGCTCAGTCCTGGTACTCCTGGACTTTAGTGCTGCTTTTGACACCATTGATCACAACATCATGTTAGACAGACTGAGGCACTGGGTGGGGATCTCTGGTACTGCCCTAGAATGGTTTTCATCCTACCTGTCAAATAGGAAGTTTTGTGTGTCTGTAAACAACTATGTCTCCTCATTCTGTCCAGTTAAATATGGTGTGCCTCAGGGGTCGGTCTAAGGACCCATTTTGTTTTCCTTCCCTAGTAAATCACATTAAGCCTGTGGCAAAGAACCTTGGTGTTTGGTTTGATAGTAATTTAAATTTCGAGCAGCACACCACAAAGCTTGTTCAATCATGTTTTTATCAACTTAGAAATATAGCTAAAATTCGATCTATGTTAACTTTTAAGAAGACCATTTTACACGCCTTCATCTCATCACGCCTGGATTATTGCAACAGCCTTTTCACCTGTTTAACCCAAAAATCTATTGATCGACTCCAGACTGTCCAGAACTCAGCTGCCAGGCTTTTAACCAGAACAAAGAAATATGACCACATTCCTATTTTAGCTTCATTACACTGGCTCCCAGTATGTTTTAGAATTGACTTTAAAATTCTATTGATCACTTTTAAAGCTCTTCATGGCCTCTCGCCTTGTTATATTTCTGACCTTTTAGTCCCATACGCACCAGCATGTACCTTGAGGAAATCAGGTCGGCTGAGTCAGTGAACTCTTTTAAGTCCCTTCTTAAAACATACTTTTATAGGAGAGCCTTTCCTGATCTTATTTGACTTTATTTTATCCCTTTTATTTTATTGTATTTTACTAATTTCATATTAATCGGTATTTTAGTCTTTTCAATGTTTTCATGCTCTTATCTTGTTTTTCTTTTGTATTATTCTTTATATTTGTTAAAGCACTTTGTAACTTGTTTTTGAAAAGTGCTCTACAAATAAGGATTATTATTAATATTATTATAGTGGGATAAGCCGAGACATGAAACCGATGATATCACCACCTTCAGCGGACTCATGCAGTCCCACGAGGTTACAGCGTCGGCTCCGGTTCTCCAAGTCATCAACTTTTTCCAACAGGTAAGATTTGCTGTTCTCGATTTGCTGAATGTGTCATTTGTTTAATTTGCATTAAAAGACATTCAAATAAGAGATTAGCTTGCTTACTGCTTGCAGCCCTCGCTTGCTTCCTCTGAAAATGCATATACCATAAAACTTTGATTAATAGACCAAGCTTTTATTTGCTAAAATCACTGAATTGACCCTGCCTATATTTGGGACAGGCATCCATATGTGACAGGCCTTGAATTCCTCTTAAGCCACTACGAAACAGTTTATTTGAAACAGAACATTACTTTTTTTTTAAATTATCCAATAATATCAAATACATGTCATTCATTAGATCTAGCTCTCACAGATGGCTTATGCACTTTTATTTAGAAGGCAGAAACTTAAAGAAGACAACAACACGGTACATAACGAGAAAAGTGTGGCAGAAGTTAAAAATATAAATATGAGTTTTAGAAAACTGAAGTTTTTTGGTATATCAGTTAAAGTCATATTCTCTGCCTTATATATGAAACCAGGTTAAAAAGACAATAGAGTGTAATAGCTTCTTAAGTCTTTGTCTATACCTTATATGTACCAATATTGAAGGAAATTATCTGTAGTGATATAATATATACACATTATGTAGTTACTGATCCAAAACATGGAAATCTGGTGGTATGCTCCTTTAAACCACATTTTCATAAATTTGGTCTTGATTAGCCCTCTCTCCGGTGTGGGTTGAATCTGCTCTCTTTAAAGCTCTGTATGAGAGAGGATGATGGGTCTAAATACCTCTGCTCCTCCCAGGAGGTTTGTGTACTGCTGACGGGAAGCCGTCACCACTTGCGGATTTATTGGCTTTTAACCTACAAATGGCCTCATCTGTTTTCTCTGTTGTAATGGCTGATGGGAGGATTTCACTCAGACTGTTGCCCACTGATGGCAGCTCTACTGAACTCAACTACTTAATTTCACCCACAAGCAGTGGGTAAATGTTCCTGAAATATTCTTTTCTCAGTGTCTTGTCCTGCTAGTCTCAGTGAGGATTTCTAACATAAGGCTACGTATTGTGTTTGATGTTTGTTTTTACATAATTGTGCTGTCAGACGTCTTGCTGCCCGAAGCCTGAATCATTATAGGTCTGTCTGAAGAAAACATTGTTCCCTTTGTCAGTTCATTAAGCTTAAGGCTGCATGTACTTTTCATTTGTTCTTACAGTATCAGTTTCGCTTCAGTGTTCTTCTTTCCAATTACTGAGTTGTACTATATATAACTTCTTTGAAAGGAAAATTTTAGCCTATTAGTTCAAAACATGGAGCCGTGAGGTGTTGCTAAAACCTGTTGGTAATGGACTGAAGTTGGAGATGATTAAAAATGATGAGCTGTGTGGCTTGTCTCCATAATAACCACATACCATCTTCTCACATCATGAACCAGCAGGGAGCAAGACTTATGGTGTGTTCAGACTACAGAGACCAAAGGGACATTTTCAGTGTGGCACAATTACATAAAAAGTCAATGCAAAGACGCGCAAGTAGAAAATGTTTTAAGTTGTGTGTTTTCACCAATTCTGCTCGCTTCCAGATAACAAAAAACACTTTGGCATGAAGATATTTGATATTTGGGAAGATATTTGATTAGACAGAAACGCCACACTTGATAAACTTCGGGAGTTTATGTGTAGTATCTGCACAAGCATTTAATTTGCTGTCGTTCCACTGATGGAAAAACAGGCAAACTGATTGATTTGTTTATGACATCATTTAAATTTTGACTTAAGGGGTTGAGGAAGCTGTGTGAATTTTAAAATATGACCTTAAAATACAGTAAAACAGATAAGAACTTGAGTTGGAATCTTATTTCAATGTGTAAATGGCACAAATATGAAACAACTAGGACTGACAAAAAGTGTTCACGCTTGGTCAACTTTCCCTCTATAAATAATGGTTTAGTATGAAAATCCAGCCCGCAGTGGTCAGATGGATCACTGTGCAGCTCTGATATCAGACTGGCGCAGCGGGTCTAGGATTAAGTTCCAGACTTTGTCCTTTAAGAAATATGGACATGTTGGGACTGCAAATCATCTGGACGGTGATACAGTTTGTAGAGAAAGAGAGAAAGTTTATATGAATGTAAAGAGTGTGTAGACAGAGATGGGGTATTATTTGAATTTTGACACTGCACCATTGTTTTTTTTTTTAGAAATAGCTTGCTGATGTTTGTTGATGTTAATCTGAAATGCAATGAAGTGTCAGCAGAAAGTATGAGAGGAAAATTCATTTGTGCAATGTCATGAAATAGTAGGTGGTGCAAGCCAGCTGTTAAGATACTTTAGTTGACAAGTAAAATATTAACATGCTAGCCACCATAACACCAAGTTATCAATAGGGTTGCCAATAGTTCCCTTTTTCAGAGTAAAAACCTGCTGTATGTATTCTGGAGGTAAGACTCATTCAGCGT
>NW_024042505.1:0-62672 GCF_014851395.1 Micropterus salmoides | reverse complement strand
GATCGTCTGCAGCGGTACCACAGTGGGTGGGCGATGACCAAATACCTGTAATCAAGATGGACACAAAGTCTTTGAGGAGCTTCAGAGTTATAAACTAATATAATGTTCAGACACAGAAGGAGCTCCACACATACTGGATAGACAGACAGATACCTTTCCAGGGCGATGCAGACCATGAAGCCAATACTGGCAAACAGAGCAGAGAAGTAATACATACGAAGATGAGATATATCGTCTATCCACAGTTCGTACCACCTGAACGATCATGCAGCAGAGCTGAATCAGTCGGTAATGAGAGGTTGATGACGTAGATGGAGCAACATCACTTCTCACCTGCAGGAAAACATTGGTAAAAGTCAACAAGCAGTTGGAAACATGTTGTGAGTCCACCTCCTCCCAAATCTGTCATCTTGCTCTGCCCAAATAATAATAATATCATTTTATTTACAGGCACCTTTCAGAACACTCAAGGTCACCTCACAAACATCTTCAAACAGTCTAGAAATACATTTATAAAACTAACAGCAAAACGAAGGTGGATAAGATGTTAGGATGGTTAGTTGCGTTGGTGTTAACCCCGTGTTAACTTAATTGGAGTTGGTGCATGGTTCTCATAAAAGGGCGTGTTTGGCCGTGCAGGCAGTTTTTTCGCAAAAAAGCCTTTGCAAGGCTGCAACATCACACCACATGTCTGCAGTGTATTATACATGCATTGGAAAGTTATATTAAACTTTGCAATCAGATTTAGCAGAGAGGAAAACTCCTGAGTTTAGCCCACAATCACTATCATGCACCTCAGAGACTTTGCCTTGGATCGGGCGTATTCAGAAGAAACACCAGTGTAAATGTCTGATAAATCGCATTAATATTCTCCTACATAGTATTATATTTATATATTTAATAAGACATTGTAGTTCTGCTTTTATTTTGAAAGGCGCCGTTTTCTTATGTTTTGTGACGCTAAACTTCCTGCTACTTTTCTCTTCACAATGTGGTGCTCACGCGTCGTCGGAAGAACGGTAAAAAACTGGTAAACACGTTATTTATCATGTTCATCTATTTGAATCTTGTAAAGAAGGAGTTTACATTGTGATTTTATTATTTTTGTGTTGTTTGTACATGTTATTTCTAAGACCTACGAACTGTGAGCGTGTGTCGAGCTAGAGAGCGTGATAGCCGATGGCGAAACCATTTGATTAGCTTCCTTGGAGAGCGGAATGAGGTATGAAAGAAAATGTGTCTAGTGTATTATTATCAGAAGGGATTTTGTTTAAGGAAAGGAGAATGTCATTACTTCATTTGTTTATGGGTTAATTGCACATGTCATTAACATAAAAGCAATATTATTTCTGTGAACAATTATAATATATTGTATTTCATTTAAAGGCATGTGATATTTATTTGTCATAAAGACTTAAAAACATTTCATTTCATATTGGTTGTTAGTTAAATGATTTGTATTGTGTGTAAACATGATAAATATGTGAACACAATTTATGTGCAAACTATTTGTGAAGCTACATAGAAGCCTTTTGTGTTTCTTCTGTTTTATTCTGTAGTTTTCACGGTGTTCATGGTGCATGGTGCACGTTGAGAGGAATAATAAATCGACACCCGTTTGAAACTCTCTGCGTCTTGATCAATAAATCCAAGGGGCCGCTACAACCAGATTTCGATTTTTTGTGACATTAATTTCAGGGGAATTTTTCTTCTTGTAAATTTCACACTTTGATCTTGGATTTGTTTTCTGTTTCCTGTCTGATTTCCTCTCTAAAATCCCAGCTCGGCTGCAGGGCTCGCTGTCTGAATGTAATGCTGTTGTGTTCAGAACTTCACCGCAGCCGCAGTGGAACAAATCAGGCTGAAATCTAAACATATTTAAGTGGTGTGTATTAATATCCTACTTCTCATCATTAACACTGAGTACAGATGTGGTGTTTAGTCCACGTGCAGGGTAACCTCGAGTTAACCACGAACAAAACCTGCTCGGAGCAGTTTAGAGATCCAGCGTAAATTGCCATGGCAACAGACCTCGGGTAACACCTATCCACCTTTTGTGGTACGGGTAAACCAGGAGGTTACACCCGACGTCATGAAGTTACTCCTGAAGTTACGGATAAGCCAGTTACCCTGCTTGGTAGTACAGGCCACTGATGAACAGTGATCATGATCATTTATATGCCAGTTTAAAAAGATGTGTTTTCAGGCGGGAAACATGTTTTGTGAAAATACCTCATTTTGATCTTCCAATCAAACTCCCTCCACGTCGGGCTGCTAGTTACCTTATGTCCTGCTTTGAATGTTTCTTCCCATTGTTCATCTGTTATTATAATATTTGCTTCCAATTCCCATTTTTCCTTGACATCCAAATTGTTATTGTTAGATTCCAGTTGTAGTACCTGATACAGTTTTGATATAATCCCTTTCTTTGTTTCTCCCTCTGTATACGCCATTAACAATTCTTCTAGTTTCGACGGGGTGTTAGAGATCTTCTCCCACTCCTTATGTGTCTTAAGGTAATGTCTTAGTTGTAGAAACTTAGAAAAAATCATGGGCTGGTAAATTAAATTCTTGTGTTAACTGTTGAAATGACTTCAGGGTTTGTCCCCTAAACATTTGTGCAATATATTTTAACCCCTGTTGTGTCCATCTATTATATCCTGCATCCATCATAGATGGCAAAAAATCTGGGTTTGTCGAGATTCGAGCGGCTCTACAAATGGTGTTTAACAGTTTCAATTTCTTACGTACCATTGAGCATATTCTCATTGTCCCCCTGATCCAGACTTTGCCCACCTTCAGCCTCTTTAGTGTTACCTCACTCAAAAATGGAAGCGACTCTATAGGTACATTTATAGAGTTTTGTTCCATTCCCACCCACAATGTATCTGCATTATTAGTAATCCACATAATAATAGCCCTGAGTTGAGCAGCCCAATAGTAATTGTTTAAATTGGGTAAATTTAACCCTCCCTTCTCTTTTGGACAAAGAAGTGTCTTATATTTAATTATTTTTCCAAATAATTGGAATATTTGGGATGTAATCTTGTCTAACATCTTAAAGGTAGAGTTAGAGACCATAATAGGCAATGACTGGAACAAAAACAACAGTCTTGGTAGTACATTCATTCTCACAGTTTCTATCCTCCCCATCAGAGTCAAAGGCAAAATCTTCCACCTCTTTTTTAATTTCAGTTATCAATTTCCCATTGTTCGCTTCAAATAGCTGTGACGTAGCAGAGGTAATAATAATACCCAGATATCTGAACCCTATATTAGTCCATTTGAACTTGAATTTCCCCTTTAAATCAGCTGGACATTGACCTGAGAGCATCATAGCTACTGATTTAGCCTCAGATATCCTGAGATCTCCCCATACTCGTTCAGGTTATTCACCAGGGCTATTAATGAGGTGGAAGGTGCATTTATATATGTTAATATATCGTCTTCGAATAGTGATATTTTGTGTTCTGTCCTCCCCTCATCCCGTATTCCCTTTATATCTTTATTCTGTCTTATTGACTCAGCCAGTGGTTCTATACTTGCAGCAAACAGTAAAGGGCTCAGACAGTCTCCCTGTCTGACTCCTCTTTTGAGTAGGAAAAAGTCTGAGCAACACCCATTGACTCTAATCCGTGATTTGGGGTTTTTGTATATCATTTTCACCCAGTCTATCAAGGTTGTGTGAAACCCGAAATTTGCTAATGTTTGGTAAAGGAAGCTCCACTTTACTCTGTCAAATGCTTTTTGTGCATCTAAGCTGAGCAGCATGGCTACTTTTTACTTTTACTTGAGTAGATTTTTATATCAGTAACTTTACTTGTCCTTAAGTAAATGCTCATCAAAGTAATTGTTGTTTTGTTTAAGTAGAATATTTTGACTCTTTCCAGCTCTGGTCAGAATGTACATACCATAGAATACAGAGCATAGATGGCCACGAGGGTCAACAGGAGGCCGATAGCGATGATTGTGTATGTCACCACATACAGGATGAATAACCAGTTCCTGTAATCCTGTTTGTTGGAGGTGATGTCGCTGTGATCGTAGCTTTGGTTCTGTGAGGTGTTGTCCATGTGGAGACCTTCCATTCTTCAGAGTGAAACCTGTTTGAGAGATCAGGTTATTAAAGGGAGCAGGTTTTTAATATCTACCTAACATTGTTCAGTGACATCACTAAAGCTGTGAGGTGAAGTTCACACAAACACAGTGTCCCTATAGTTTACCCACAATCATATCAAATCACAAACTGCTGTCTTTCACTTTCTATCATCATTCCTCAACATTTGTTACATTTAACATTTATTTAATCAAATAAGAAAAGAAGAACAAGTTCTATTACAAAAATATTTTTACTTGTTGATGTTTCTTCTCACTCTCCACAGCTAGGTTACTACAATGCAAACAAATGGACTGCATTTAGAAGAAATTGTTACAGCTTAACAATTTGGAGCAGCCAGACTTCGATGGCTATGTGAGAAACACTATTGTCTGGCTTAGCTAGTCAGAGGCCGGGTAGGAGACGTCACGCCTTCACCAGAGTAGGAATCGCATAGTTGCCTCCTGTACTCGATGCCCCACAACTTGTTGAACGCCCCTCTGTCCTCTGTGGTTGATGAGGAGGTTTACATGACTATTAATCCACTTGATGAACCATCTGCAGATTTTATCTTCCTTGTTGGTGTTTATTCTGACATTTGGAATAAACATTTGTTACATATAAAACCTGTTTCTTTATCAAAATAAATAAAATTGACAAAGTAACTATTGAATATGCCATTAATGGGGTTTATGGATTTTACACTTTATTTCATCACAGATTGAAAAAGTCAAACCTACATTTTTAAAGGAATCATTAAACTGTAGGCTTCAAAAACAAACAACATGTGAACACATTTAAATAACTGAATAAGGCCGACTGTAGAAGAACAACATTAAGTATCAAGTTAAAAAATTTTCAAAAAATAACATGTTGTTTTACTCACGCTATTAGAAGTAACTTCGGCCCCTGTCTTTAGCCCTGGTCTTCTCAGCCCTGGAAGCCTGTCTAAAACTATTCCCAGATCCTGCTCTGGACCTCCTCTACTCAGCTTCCCACACTCTCAGCCACAGTTTCCCCCTTTTCTCATCACAGCTACATGACTAACATTAACCCTTACATTACCCCTAATCTTAACCTAATTGTAACCTGAACCCAAGTCTTAAACCTTAAAAGGCATCTGTACCCGTGGGCAGTCCCCATTAGTCAGTGTACATTCATGTTAAAGTCCCCTCAGGGACAAAAAAACATGATTGTCCCTCACGCGTCACTGCCAGAACTTAGTGAGAATCCTCCCCCTTCTGCTCTGGTTTGAATTGATGAATTAATTATTTTTTGTATCCATTTATCTACTATTAGGAGTTTTTTCTGGAAAGTTTTAGATACCGGATGCATAGATGCTCCCTGCAGCCTTTAGTTCTCCCTAATGGTGATGCTACTGGAGAAGTAATATTACTTCCACTGCCCCACTTTACCCTGTCATCACTATTATTTTGATTGACAACTGATACAGTATAAGGCCTAAAACTGATCTTGTTAGAGTTTGGGTTGCTCAATACAAACCAGATGTACTTACTTTCTCTGAAAATGGTTCTATAGTTTAATTTGTGAAAACGAGATCAGTCTTGAAAAGTAAATGTTGTATAGAGTAGAAGACCAAAACACCATACTGCTGCTTTTAAAGGTAGTTCCTTCCTGTCCTTTCACATCCCCTCAACACTGTATCAAAATCAGGTTTCTGTCTAGTAGTTACTTCTTTTTTATATTCCTCTGTGTGTGTTTTTATGTACTTTGTGTGGTTGATTCAGGTTTACAGGAATGTTGTTTGGGATGGTTGGCAAGAACCTCTCTTTCTTTTTGTATGAATGTATGTCTCCTGTATGTCACTCATGATTTTATACACTACACACATGGGGAATGGCATAAATGAGGATGAACAGGAAAATACAGAACACAAATCATAACTGGCAAGAACAAGACTAAACATAAAACCAAAACCCTAACAAGATTGGATTGGATTATAACGAAAAAGAAGATGCTTGACCACTAAAAATAGCTTTTTTTTATGGGAGTGAAATGAAGAGACACACGATTCAGGTTGATAACAAATTTAATAACAAACTGGATAAAGCCACCAAGTTCCTAAAAACTCCAGCTCAACAAATGTATTATTATCATTAAAACATATTTCATACTTCTGCCCCCCACAGTTATTGTGACAACGGTGAGGTCGAAACATTTGGCCATTCAGATAAGCAGGACTGCGAGACGCTTTAAGCGAACACTGCAGCCTGTCAGGGGCCACAAAAGAGAAGCCAAAACACACAGAGAAAAATAAAATCATAGAGGCAATGGCCAAATTTCTGGCCCAAAAAACTGTGAAGAAGCACGATGTATGTCTAACCGGTGAAGGTGAGGAGCTAACAGTTAGGCAGACTAGCAAAGCTTTAGCTTGCTAAAACCTTTCAATAATATAACACCAGAGCTGCCAACTCAGGCATCAAGCATGAGACTCATGCAACTGATCATTTTCTGACGCAGTGATAAACAAATGTATAACTGATAATATCAACTCGGGGTGAGTAACTCCGCCCAGCTGTTACGACACCGGCACTCACCGCTGTGAGTTAAGCATCTAAAATCTGAGGCGCAGCCTTGTTCTGTTTGTGACTGCGAGCTGCACTTCATCAGAGGTGCTGAAGTGAACATTTGTATGGATTTGTGGTGAGATTTCTGCCTGATCAGAAGTGTTTTCAGTAAGTTTCATTTATCCGACTCCTCCTCTCATCCAGTAGTACAGTCCCAAACGGTTCTGTGTCTGCAGACGGCCTCAACAGGCTAAATCAGCAGAGCAACAACGCTGGCTAATGCACAGCAGGGAAGTAGGGAAGGTAGACTGTTCTCATTAAATTATGATGTTATTCTTGAAATATTCTGACTCTTCTCTGGACATGTCAGAGAACACAGATAGGTTGGAGAGATTCTGATTGTGCAGAAAGTTTTAAACATGAGCAGAACATCTGCTGAAACACAGGAGCTATTAAAGTCCAGGAGTTTATCACTGAATTAAAATTACTAATTTTTCATTGAGGTAAGAAAAGGTGCCACAGTCTTTTTAAACTTGATTTATACTCCTGCGTCAGGGCTACATGCCCTGATGTATAAAAGCATTTATACTATAAAGGCATTTATACTTGTGCGTCTCCGTCGTTCTGCAATTACACCGCTTTTCCCGGCCGAGCAAGCTAACTTCCGGCTTAGCCCTCCGCTAACGTGACTGGGGGTAAAATTGTATACCTACGGCTTTTATAGACTTTTTAAAAGTTATTGCCCGAATCGATCACATGCTGATAGTGAAACGAATAACTTTGCTCAGGTTGTGACGCTCAAATATATTAATCCACCGCGTTACAGCTGCCGATGTGGCCGCTAGTAAAATTTACTTCAAAGCACGGGGAACTTCCTGTCGGCTCGGAGGCATTGCGAGGCTACCCAGCCGACCAGTCACAGTGCTTATGGTCCATTTCGCCTCGACGTGTAGTTACATTTTTGAGGAGGTGCAAGTCAATGCAAGGTGCATCTATTATGTTTTGCATCATCACCTACCATCTGAATTTAGTTTTCCCCCTCTTTTATTAATAAAGATCACTAATACCCACAAGTTCCCCTGTGGCAATCTCAAGAAAATTAAACACTCGTCAACAGCGCATCACAAGTCATAGGATACAGCTGCAAATATGGTTACAATACAATAAGCTATACACAACAAAGCCTTGTTTATATTATTACTATCATCATTTCAGCTGACACCGCTGAAAATTCTTCACATAATTTGACCAATACTTTGATTAATGTAGTCCTTAAGATTGAATATGATAGATGAAGTATGTTTATTTGTTCACTACTTATGATATGATACTATATATGGATATTATGATTTAATGCTTTGCAGTCATTTCTTCAATGTTTGTTTTTTCTTTTCTCTAATGAGCTAATCATTCAAGGGCATTTTTTCTCTCCTTGTCTTGTTTTAAGTTAAAAGGAGGAACAAAACTGTCACAGTCTAATGTGAAAGATTTTGACTTTTGTGCTTTATTATCATACTGAGTAATTGAGTATACAGTAGATGCGAGCGTGGCCTGGATGAGTCTATAACACTGTATTTGGAAATGGTTGTTAGGAACTCCATCTGTGATACTATAAGGCTAATGGCCAAGAGCTTCTCTGAAATTACCTGTGTTTGTATTGGAACTAAGGGTGGGTGTCGATAAGGGGCCCAGTTTGCACAATGTTGTCCCCCTGTCCATAATTAATAATGGCGGGCTGCCTGTGCCCCATCAAGTTCTTGTCTAAGAGGAAGAGGGGGGCGTGGTCCCTGGCGTTATGGGTTCACTATTTCCCAGCACAGTCTTTCCCAGAGTGGTGAACCCCTCCCCATCTTTGCCTTAGAAAGACTCTGCCATGCTCTTTTTAAACCCAATCATGTTGCTAACCTGTTGCCAGTTCACCTAATTAATTGTGAGATGATCCTGCGGGTACTTTATTTGAGCATTTCACAACTATTTCTTTTTCTTTTGTTGCCACTGTCCAAAATTTTTGG
Organism: Micropterus salmoides; assembly: GCF_014851395.1. Taxonomy (NCBI): domain Eukaryota; kingdom Metazoa; phylum Chordata; class Actinopteri; order Centrarchiformes; family Centrarchidae; genus Micropterus; species Micropterus salmoides. Next base: position 54,036 of record NW_024042505.1, on the reverse strand, counting down.
GTTGCTGCCCAATATCACTTACCTGTTTTCAATGATACCCAGCCAACCCTCTGCTGTCTGGTTTAAGTCACTGGACTCAAAGATCTGTAAATTTTCAAAGCAAAAGAAAAGCAAAACTCCCACATTTTCTTCATTGCTTCCTGTCCAATAGACTACAATATATCTTAAAATGGATCAATCAGAGCCCCTTGGACCACTGATGGATGGACATATAACAAATATTCTGTAAGGAAAATGTCAAACTCATTTTCACCACGGGCAACGTAAGCATTTTTCGAGTTAAGGACATTTAACCCATCAGATGCAAAAACATAAGCAAGCACATTTACTGTATCTGTGTTATTATAACATACATTAATTAATTTATCAGGTTTAGAAAAAGATAATACTTCATCAACAAAAAACTATTACATGGGGCAGAACCATTGTAAAACAAATAATTGTGAGCTGCTAATAACATGTGTGACAGATTTGGCATTTGATAAAAACAAACGGCTGCACACAGCCTTGCAGAGGCCATACATCCAACTAATGACAGATAGTTTTATTACCTGGAAAAATGCCGACGTATATTGTAGCCGACTCCTTCATCACAGACACTGGCTCAAAACCAGTGCTTGAAGTGGACAAAATGAGGTGCCAGAGTAAATGATGGAGACATTCTGATCCTGACCTGTCCCCAGAGTCCCCAGTGTAAATGACACCTATCTGTCAATATTTTTAAATGTCCCGCCCCATCCAGGCTGTGATTGGTTGGTTCACGACAAGTGACATTGAAGAGCTACATTCTGCACAAGGCTGCTTGAAAGGCGCCTGAGCTTCTCTTCTCCCTCCTCTCTCTGCGCCGACAGAGTTTAGCAGAGAACCGGATATGGAGCGGGCAGAGGAGAGGACCGGCAGCTTGGGAGAAGTCCCGGTACGCATAAACGGTCTGCGTACCGGGGTGTACCGGCCCACTTCAAGCACTGCTCAAAACACAAAAGACATAGGCCTAGCCTACCGGTTTATCTCCTTGAAACACAAACTTGTCCACTTTCCCATCGTTCATGAACTTGCCTTCCTTCTGCATATTTTGTGTGCAGCTTATGAAGTCAATAATTGCCATGGTATTTAAAGAAACAGCCTGACAGTTAAGGAAATTTTTTCTTGTTGGATCTCAGCTAATAATGAGCTAAAGTTTAAAAAGGAGAAACATACAGTGACTGTCCCTGTCACACTTTATCATTTCTGCCCCAAATTATTATCTAAAAAAGTCTTTAAGAGTTGTGAGGAAACCTCACTTGGTCAGAAAGTGCAGGATGCCTCCCTGCTAACAGCAGGTTGGGCTTTATGTTCATATAGACAACAGAGATTTTGTTGAATCTTCATTTGTCAGCTTTTAATTCACTGAGTTGGTCAAAGACAAACATTCACAGTTTGGTCTACAAACTGATTTTTCCAGAAAATGTACAATTTCAAATAAACTGACATAAACTGTGGTTTAAGATTTTATCCATATTGCCAAAAACACCACAGCTGCTGCAAAACAGCTGCTCTGAATCCCATCCTAAACAGCAGCATGCCTACCACTAAAACAGCAGAAATTACACTTAAAAAGTACAAAGTGCTAAAGACGTGTTGAGATGCTCTCCCTGTGTTAAACATCCAAACAACAGTCCAAATAAAGATTTAGGAAGAAGACAGCGAGGCGGCTAGAATGAGCTCAGTTCATCTAAAATAATATCTGCTTTGCTTCTGGGATGAAAGGAGAATAATGACAGACATCAACTTCCAGCTCCAAACTAATAAAACACATTTTATTTCCATGTGTTGAAGCCATCACAGTGAACCAGAGCAAGTTGACCAAAACATTTCCCAGCAGCCACTTCTCCCACAGCAGAGTCCAAACAGTGCTTCCTGTTCTCTACAGTTAGGTGTCTTATTGGAAATGGTCTCAGTAGATGACAGGATCTGTCTCGTCTCTATCCTTTCTATTGGCCTCCATTTCTCCTCCTGTTTCCTCCCCTTTCTCTCTCTCCCTCTTTCTCTGCCTACATGAAGCTGACTGTGGAAATGTTGTCATCATTCATACTGATGACCTGCTGATATCATTGCTGTCCATTCTGCACAACACACAGAGGCCAAAAGCTTGTCTATGAACCCTTTCCTCATGAACACATACAGGAACAAGTCTGCAAGAGGACTGAATCTAACAATTGTAAGATACAGAAGGTTGAGTCTGGAGTCTACCAATCGGTTATTGTCAGTGTATACTTTCAAGAACCAAATGATGGTGGGCAGGAACAGCAGAGTGTAAATAAGCAGCACCAGAACCAAAATTCCCACAATTCGTCGATTTTCATCAGAGGGGACCGAGATGGAAGCAGACAGGGCTTTGAGGGTCCCAACCAGGAAGAATATTAACAGTGGGAAGGGAAGGAGGAAGAGGATGGCGAAGATTATGTATGTGGCCAGATAATTACCGAAATCTAATACGATGGCACAGACAGGAGAAAGGACCCAGACCAGGACACAGAGCACCACAGAGGTCTTGATGGTTCGTCTGCAGCGGTACCACAGTGGGTGGGCGATGACCAAATACCTGTAATACAAGATGGACACAAAGTCTTTGAGGAGCTTCAGAGTTATAAACTAATATAATGTTCAGACAGAAGGAGCTCCACACATACTGGATAGACAGATAGATACCTTTCCAGGGCGACGCAGACCATGAAGCCAATACTGGCAAACAGAGCAGAGAAGTAAATATATATGAAGATGTAACGTATCCTCCTATCCTCAGGTTTTGCCACCTCAACGATCATGCAGCAGAGCTGAATCAGGTCGGTAATGAGAAGGTTGATGACGTAGATGGGAGCAACATGATCACTTCTCACCTGCAGGAAAACATTGGTAAAAGTCAACAAGCAGTTGGAAACATGTTGTGAAGTCCACCTCCTCCCAAATCTGTCATCTTGCTCTGCCCAAATAATAATAATAATACATTTTATTTACCGGCACCTTTCAGAACACTCAAGGTCACCTCACAAAACATCTTCAAACAGTCTAGAAATACATTTATAAAACTAACAGCAAAAACGAAGGTGGATAAGATGTTAGGATGGTTAGTTGCGTTGGTGTTAACCCCGTGTTAACTTAATTGGAGTTGGTGCATGTTCGCATAAAAGGGGCGTGTTTGGCCGTGCAGGCAGTTTTTTCGCAAAAAAGCCTTTGCAAGGCTGCAACATCACACACACATGTCTGCAGTGTATTATACATGCATTGGAAAGTTATATTAAACTTTGCAATCAGATTTAGCAGAGAGGAAAAACTCCTGAGTTTAGCCCACAATCACTATCATGCACCTCAGAGACTTTGCCTTGGATCGGGCGTATTCAGAAGAAACACCAGATTTCGATTTTTTGTGACCTTAATTTCAGGGGAATTTCCGATTTTTCTTCTTGTAAATTTCACACTTTGATCTTGGATTTGTTTTCTGTTTCCTGTCTGATTTCCTCTCTAAAATCCCAGCTCGGCTGCAGGGCTCGCTGTCTGAATGTAATGCTGTTGTGTTCAGAACTTCACCGCAGCCGCAGTGGAACAAATCAGGCTGAAATCTAAACATATTTAAGTGGTGTGTATTAATATCCTACTTCTCATCATTAACACTGAGTACAGATGTGGTGTTTAGTCCACGTGCAGGGTAACCTCGAGTTAACCACGAACAAAACCTGCTCGGAGCAGTTTAGAGATCCAGCGTAAATTGCCATGGCAACAGACCTCGGGTAACACCTATCCACCTTTTGTGGTACGGGTAAACCAGGAGGTTACACCCGACGTCATGAAGTTACTCCTGAAGTTACGGATAAGCCAGTTACCCTGCTTGGTAGTACAGGCCACTGATGAACAGTGATCATGATCATTTATATGCCAGTTTAAAAAGATGTGTTTTCAGGCGGGAAACATGTTTTTGTGTCAAACTATCATTATGAGAAATGACTATTCCAAAACCATTTTATTGGAGGAAAAATCTTAAGCAGTTTTATTAAGCTTGTTTCCAAAAGGCTAGATATAATAATACCTACAACAATGGCTGAACTTAATTTTTTGCCAGTTTTTTTGTAGACTCTTCTTAATATTTTAGCATACACTAAAATGTTTATTGCTGAGTTTTCCCAACTTAAAAAATGAAGAAGTTCGCTAAACTAACAAAAAGTGGTTGGAAAATGTTGCCTTTTTTTTAAGTTAACAGTTTTTACAGCGTATATACAACATACATTAGGAGATGCGCTGACAGTTTCACTTCTAACCTATGATCATGCCCTCGCCTTCTATCCCCAAACATTCCTTCCTCCGTCTTAAAAGGAGAGAACCTGAGTAACCTGTAGCAATAAGTAAATACCTTCACTGTCAAGTGTACTGCAGTACGTATAAACAATTAAAGCTGCAAGCAGCGTTGGGCGGGCCCTCGCACTTGTAAGCAATAATGAACCCAAACAATAAAATAAATTCCTTTTATATTTCCCTGCCTTGTTGTTTATGTGTACATACAGAGGAAGAATGTGAGAACAGCACACATTTCATCGTTACTGTGTGTTAGAGCATGGGAGAACAGTGGATACTTTTAATACAGCCCACACCCCTAATACTGTGTAACTATAACAAGTAGAGAACAGAAGAAAAAGATGTTCTTTCTTTACAACTGTCTGCATAGCTTATTCATATTGTGTAATGAATGAAAATAAATAGGCCTACTAGGCTCCTCTCTACTTTGACATTTAAGATTAGCTTGTTTGATCCACCTTCATACACATGTGACATTACTGTACAACTTGAGAAAGGTGAGTTGTTTTCTGCTCCAGCCTGCCTAAAAGAAAAGCGTTTTGGGATTAAATGGACTTTATTAGCTGCTGCAGTGCAGGATGAACTCAGAATAGACCCATTTCTCACCTTATTATTCTAAATCATGCAACGAAGAAGAAGAAATGCATAATAAATCCTGGGACAAAATCTGTCCACAAATACTGTACAGCATGTAGTCTAATGACAAGACTTGTGTTATAGCTGACTTGGGCAGTGAAATGTTTTTTTAATTCATGTGGTCATAGTTGTCCACAACTCAAATCAGAATATAAGAAGAAATGTTTTATACCACCTCAAGAAGGCTTCCTATCAGAAAGGTAGGAAGGTATTTCAAATGTACAACTGCAGTACTTAAATCTCAGTAATTTCCCGGACATTTTTGTGTTACTTTACTTTTAATAGACCTATGTAAGAGGTTTTATACTTCCTGTGAGTATAATCCAATCATCTTATTTTCATACTGTATATCCGATGTGTAATTTGATAAATTGTGTTGTATGTCGTGCTCGCATCTCAGAGAAGACTCAACATGCGTCTTTGTAAAGAGAGAAACGGACAGAAAAAGTCTCTAACTCTGCCTGTCAGCTCGCTCTGCTCCGTTAAAACTGAATTTCCATACAGAATTGAATACGAGTGCACTCCAGATTTAGCTGCAGCCAGCTGACCGTGTGCTTCTCCCTATACCGCAGTTCTGTGTCCATGCATGCAGCAAACTGAAAGCACTGTCTGTCGGAGCGTCTACGTGAAAAGAGACAAGTAAGAGACACGTAAAATTCAAAATGGCCGACTTCCTGTTGGTTTTAGGGCATCGCTCCAAGAGGCTTTTTTGTGCGTCTGGACAAGATACACGTACCACAGAAAATTCGTGCACGTAGGTGAAACGTGCGGCGGGGGCTGCTTCGTTAAAGGTCACTTTCTGTTGCCAGCAGGTGGCGCTATGACTGTGGGTGAATGTCGACATGTACATGTGTTCAGGGCGGGACTCTCATCCTACATGTACAGTTTGGTGCAGATGTGAGCATGTACACTGAAGTTACAACAACTTCCTGTGTCATGTCGAAGACTTGATCTTTGACGCCACGCCACGGACACACCCACTGACGAAAACTTGCAAATAGCACAACTTTTCATCTTCAATGCCTTTAGAAGGCACAGCAGAAATTTGACGTCCGACTAAAAAGTGTGTAAATCATCCAAAAATGGCCGTAAAATTGACGTAAATTGACTTTAGGCTATGGGTTCTTGAGGCTTTTTTGTGCGTCTTGATATGATACATGTCTCCAGCAAATTTCGGGCATGTAGGTGAACGAGGGGCTAATTTTTTCCAATTTTCTAGGTGGCGCTAGCAAGTCATTTTGCAACGCCCAACACACGGTCGTGCTCGGGCTCTAAATATATAATCTTAGCAAATTCAATAGGGACCTCACACGGTCGTGCTCGGGCCCTAAAAAACAAATATATATATAATCTTAGCAAATTACATAGGGACCTCACACGGTCGTGCTCGGGCCCTAAATATATATATAATCTTAGCAAATTCATAGGGACCTCACACGGTCGTGCTCGGGCCCTAAAATATATATATAATCTTAGCAAATTACATAGGGACCTCACACGGTCGTGCTCGGCCCTAATATATATATATAATCTTAGCAAATTAATAGGGACCTCACACGGTCGTGCTCGGGCCCTAAAATATATATATAATCTTAGCAAATTATAGGGACCTCGCACGGTGTGCTCGGGCCCTAAATATATATATATAATCTTAGCAAATTAGATAGGGACCTCACACGGTCGTGCTCGGGCCCTAAATATATATATAATCTTAGCAAATTAGATAGGGACCTCACACGGTCGTGCTCGGGCCCTAATAAAATAATCTTAGCAAATTCAATAGGGACCTCGCATGGTCGTGCTCGGGCCCTAAATATATATATAATCTTAGCAAATTCAATAGGGACCTCACACGGTCGTGCTCGGGCCCTAATAAAATAATCTTAGCAAATTCAATAGGGACCTCGCATGGTCGTGCTCGGGCCCTAATAACCAATAAAAGAGGTAACTAGAGTTCTGACATTGTCTCTATTACTGGTAACCATCTTTGATCAAACCTGTCTGACTTGAGCTGCAACCTCGCTGTGATTTTCTCCATGATGAACACACTTTTTACCCTTTCTCTCCATTCAGTTATACTGGGAGGCTGTGGCTTCAACCAAGAGGCTGTGATTGTTTTCTTTGCTATTAAAAGCAGAATTCTCAGTAAGGAAGTCAAGTTCCTATCTATAGCATTATCTGGGACTATACCCAATATGTACAATGCTGGATCTAAATTAAAGTCAATACCCAAAACATGTTCTATTTCCTTTTGAATATTCTTCCAATAGTCTAAAATCTTAGGGCAATCCCAAAATATATGTGTAAAGTCCCCTACCAATCCGCAACCCCTCCAACATCTCTCCGAAGTATTACTATACTTTGATGTAACAGATGGAGTGTGAAAATACCTCATTTTGATCTTCCAATCAAACTCCCTCCACGTCGGGCTGCTAGTTACCTTATGTCCTGCTTTGAATGTTTCTTCCCATTGTTCATCTGTTTTGATAATATTTGCTTCCAATTCCCATTTTTCCTTGACATCCAAATTGTTATTGTTAGATTCCAATTGTACCTTATACAGTTTTGATATAATCCCTTTCTTTGTTTCTCCCTCTGTATACGCCATTAACAATTCTTCTAGTTTCGACGGGGTGTTAGAGATCTTCTCCCACTCCTTATGTGTCTTAAGGTAATGTCTTAGTTGTAGAAACTTAGAAAAAATCATGGGCTGGTAAATTCAATTCTTGTGTTAACTGTTGAAATGACTTCAAGGTTTGTCCCCTAAACATTTGTGCAATATATTTTAACCCCTGTTGTGTCCATCTATTATATCCTGCATCCATCATAGATGGCAAAAAATCTGGGTTTGTCGAGATTCGAGCGGCTCTACAAATGGTGTTTGACAGTTTCAATTTCTTACGTACCATTGAGCATATTCTCATTGTCCCCCTGATCCAGACTTTGCCCACCTTCAGCCTCTTTAGTGTTACCTCACTCAAAAATGGAAGCGACTCTATAGGTACATTTATAGAGTTTTGTTCCATTCCCACCCACAATGTATCTGCATCATTAGTAATCCACATAATAAAAGCCCTGAGTTGAGCAGCCCAATAGTAATTGTTTAAATTGGGTAAATTTAACCCTCCCTTCTCTTTTGGACAAAGAAGTGTCTTATATTTAATTATTTTTCCAAATAATTGGAATATTTGGGATATAATCTTGTCTAACATCTTAAAGGTAGAGTTAGAGACCATAATAGGCAATGACTGGAACAAAAACAACAGTCTTGGTAGTACATTCATTCTCACAGTTTCTATCCTCCCCATCAGAGTCAAAGGCAAAATCTCCCACCTCTTTTTTAATTTCAGTTATCAATTTCCCATTGTTCAAATAGCTGTGACGTAGCAGAGGTAATAATAATGCCCTGATATCTGAACCTATATTAGTCCATTTGAACTTGAATTTCCCCTTTAAATCAGCTGGACATTGACCTGAGAGCATCATAGCTACTGATTTAGCCTCAGATATCCTGAGATCTCCCCATACTCGTTCAGGTTATTCACCAGGGCTATTAATGAGGTGGAAGGTGCATTTATATATGTTAATATATCGTCTGCGAATAGTGATATTTTGTGTTCTGTCCTCCCCTCATCCCTTATTCCATTTTTTATCTTTATTCTGTCTTATTGACTCAGCCAGTGGTTCTATACTTGCAGCAAACAGTAAAGGCTCAGACAGTCTCCCTGTCTGACTCCTCTTTTGAGTAGGAAAAAGTCTGAGCAACACCCATTGACTCTAATCCGTGATTTGGGGTTTTTGTATATCATTTTCACCCAGTCTATCAAGGTTGTGTGAAACCCGAAATTTGCTAATGTTTGGTAAAGGAAGCTCCACTTTACTCTGTCAAATGCTTTTTGTGCATCTAAGCTGAGCAGCATGGCTACTTTTTACTTTTACTTGAGTAGATTTTTATATCAGTAACTTTACTTGTCCTTAAGTAAATGCTCATCAAAGTAATTGTTGTTTTGTTTAAGTAGAATATTTTGACTCTTTCCAGCTCTGGTCAGAATGTACATACCATAGAATACAGAGCATAGATGGCCACGAGGGTCAACGGAGCCCGATAGCACTGATTGTGTATGTCACCACATACAGGATGAATGACAAGTTCCTGTAATCCTGGCAGTTGGAGGTGATGTCGCTGTGATTGTAGCTTTGGTTCTGTGAGGTGCTGTTAATGTAGAGACCTTCCATTCTTCAGAGTAAAACCTGTTTGAGAGATCAGGTTATTAAATTCAATTCAATTCAATTTTATTTATATAGCGCCAAATCACAACAACAGTTATCTCACAGCGCTTTTCATAAAAGAGCAGGTCTAGACCGTACTCTGTGATGATATTTACAGAAGCCCAACAGTTCCCACCAAGAGCAGCACTAGGCGACAGAGGCAAGGAAAAACTTCCTTTTAAGAGGCAGAAACCTCGAGCAGAACCATGGCTCAGGGTGGGCGGCCATCTGCCTCGACCGGTTGGGGTGAAGGAGAGAGAGAGAGAGAGAGAGAGAGAGAGAGAGAGATGTATAGAGAGAGAGAGAGATGTAAAGAGAGAGAGAGAGATATGTAAAGACAGAGAGAGAGAGAGGGGAGGGAGGCAGCCTACACAATATACACACAGAGGTACAGACAGTGAAGGTAATGTTGCTATAGACTAAATGAAAAATGGTACAGATGTTTATAACAGTGTTAATGGTAACCATCGTAATGTTAGTGATTATAATAACAATAGGACTAGCAACAATAGTGTTGCAGCAGAGGGTGTCGAGCAGGAACACGGGGCAGCAGGTGACCCGCAACCACAGATCCAGACTCCACAGCTCCAAAGCCAGAAAACCTGCAGGAAGTGATAGGAGGAGAGAGGAGAGGACGAGAAAGCACAAGACTACCAGAAAGGGGAGAAGTTGTGTTAGTAACATGCAATAATGGGATGAGGTTGCATACAGAGGAGAGAAAGTAGAGGAGAGAGGAGCAGTGCATCATGGGAAATCCCCCGGCAGTCTAGGCCTATAGCAGCATAACTAAGGGATGGTTCAGGACTCACCTGAGCCAGCCCTAACTATAAGCTTTATCAAAGAGGAAAGTCTTAAGCCTACTCTTAAATGTGGAGATGGTGTCTGCCTCCTGAACCCAAACTGGAACCTGGTTCCACAGGAGAGGAGCTTGATAGCTGAACGCTCTGGCTCCTAGTCTACTTTTGGAGACTCTAGGAACCACAAGTAACCCTGCATTCTGGGAGCGCAGTGCTCTGGTGGGGTAGTAAGGTACTATGAGCTCTTTAAGATAAGATGGTGCCTGACCATTAAGAGCTTTGTAGGTAAGAAGAATGATTTTAAATTCTATTCTGGATTTTACTGGCTCAATAGAGCTGTGACTCTCTGTCAGCCTGGCTACAGTGCTGAAAAGAAACCTGGCGTTGTTCCTATTTTCCTCTATTAATGACGAGTAGTACGCTGCTCTGGCATTACGGAGGGCCTTCCTATAAGTTTTAAGACTATCTTGCCAAATTAAACGAGAATTTTCCACTTTGGTAGAACGCCAATTCCTCTCAAGTTTCCGTGATATTTGCTTTAATTTGCGAGTTTCAGTATTATACCATGGAGCTTAACCGTCTTTGTTTTAGTATTTTCTTTTTTAGAGGGGCTACAGAGTCGAGTGTCATTCGCAGCGAGCCTGCAGCACTATCAACAAGATGATCGATTTGGGAGGGACTGAAATTAGCATTCGGAGTCCTCCGGTACTTTGTGACTAGATAATGTATTTAGAGCTGATGGAATCGCATCCTTAAATTTAGCTATAGCACTATCAGACAGACATCTTGTATAGAAATTTTTGCCCAATGGCGAGTAGTTCAGCAATACAAACTCAAAAGTTATCAATCAGTGGTCGGACAAAGAGGGATTCTGTGGGAACACCACTAAATGTTCAATTTCAATACCATACACCAAAACAAGGTCGAGGGTGTGGTTAAAACAGTGAGTTGGTTCATGAACACTCTGAGAGAAGCCGATGGAATCTAACAAAGAGATAAACGCAGTACTGAAGCTGTCATTCTCAACATCCACATGAATATTAAAATCTCCTACAATAATAACTTTGTCCGTTTTAAGGACTAAAGTTGACAAAAACTCAGATTCAAATTCAGATAAGAATTCAGAGTACGGGCCAGGTGCTCGGTACACTATAACAAAAAGAATTGGTTGCAGTGATTTCCAACTTGGGTATGAAAGACCAAGAACAAGGCTTTCAAATGAGTTATAGTTTAGTTTAGGTTTAGAGCTGATTAGTAGGCTAGAGTCGAAGATAGCTGCAACTCCACCTCCTCGGCCTGTGCCTCGAGGAATGTGAGTATTAATATGACTGGGAGGGGTGGATTCATTTAGGCTAACATATTCTCCATCACCCAGCCAGGTTTCAGTAAGACCAAATAAATCAATATCATAATCTGATATTAGTTCATTTACTAGTACACCTTTAGAAGAGAGAGATCTGATGTTTAAGAGTCCACATTTAACTCTCCTATTCATTTGCACTATTGCTCTTGTGGTTTTAATTTTTATGAGGTTTTTATGCACAGCTCCTCTTCTGTTTACCTTTTTAAATAATTTCGATGGTGGGGGGGCAGACACCGTCACTATAGGATTTTCACTAAGTAACTCCTGAAATGGAGGAGCAGAGAAGTGTGTTAGACTGCGACTCTGCGTAGGGTTTTGGGTGGGTAACTGCTGAAAAAGAAGGGCAGAGAAGTGTGTTAAACTGCGACTCTGCCTCCTGGTCTCAACTCTGGGTTGTCATGGATTTGGTCCACTAATAAACTTGGCCAGATTTCTAGAAATGAGAGCTGCTCCTTCCCAAGTGGGATGGATGCCGTCTCTCCGGATCAGACCAGGTCTTCCCCAGAAAGTCTGCCAATGATCTACAAAGCCCACATCGTTTGCTGGACACCACCTCGACAACCAGCGGCGGAATGACGACATGCGGCTATACATGTCATCACTGGTCAGATTTGGCAGGGGTCCAGAGAAAACTACGGTGTCCGACATTGTTTTTGCATATGTACACACCGACTCAACATTAATCTTAGTGACCTCCGATTGGCGTAACCGGGAGTCATTACCGCCGACGTGAATAACAATCTTACTGTATTTACGTTTATCCTTAGCCAGCAGTTTCAAATAAGACTCAATGTCGCCCGCTCTGGCCCCAGGGATGCACTTAACTATGGCCGCTGGCTTCGCTAACTTCACGTTTCTCAAAATGGAGCTGCCAATGATCAGAGTTGGTTTCTCAGCGGGTGTGTCGCTGAGTGGGGAAAATCTGTTAGAAATGTGAACAGGTTGATGATGCCCCGTGGACTTTGAATGCTTACGACTATTCCTCCTTCGGACAGTCACCCAGCCCCCCTTCCTGGCTGCACAGGAGATCTAAATCACTGAGCCTCACCTCCATGTCTATAAATAAACTACACTTATTACACGTACCATTACCGCTAAAGGAGGCAGAGGAGTAACTGAACATCTGACACACCGAGCAGGAGAAAGTAGGAGAGAGAGGGAGAAGGAGAAGCCATCGCTAGCTGCTAAGCTAAAGTCGCTAACGGCTAAGCTAAAGTACTGTAGCGTCAGCTACCAAAACTTTAGAACAAGTATGAGATTGAACAGCAGTCACTAAAAGATGGAAAGAACTGTGAGTGCTTAGGCAAAATTACTGTAAAGAATAAGTGTTTAGCGAACAGTTGGCCGCTGTAATCAAACAAATGTAACTGTTATTTAGCGAGAGCAGCACAACACGGTACCAAACATAAGCACCGGAAACGGAAATGAGTCGTCACGCTTACCGCAATACGTCAGCAGTTTGTCAGGTGAGATCAGAGGGGAACGGCAATCAAAAAAAATTAAAGGGAGCAGGTTTTTAATATCTACCTAACATTGTTCAGTGACATCACTAAAGCTGTGAGGTGAAGTTCACACAAACACAGTGTACCTATAGTTTACCCACAATCATATCAAATCACAAACTGCTGTCTTTCACTTTCTATCATCATTCCTCAACATTTGTTACATTTAACATTTATTTAATCAAAGAAGAAAAGAAGACAAGTTCTAGTACAAAAAATATTTTTACTTATTGATGTTTCTTCTCACTCTCCACAGCTAGGTTACTACAATGCAAACAAATGGACTGCATTTAGAAGAAATTGTTACAGCTTAACAATTTGGAGCAGCCAGACTTCGATGGCTATGTGAGAAACACTATTGTCTGGCTTAGCTAGTCAGAGGCCGGGTAGGAGACGTCACGCCTTCACCAGAGTAGGAATCGCATAGTTGCCTCCTGTACTCGATGCCCCACAACTTGTTGAACGCCCCTCTGTCCTCTGTGGTTAGATGAGGAGGTTTACATGACTATTAATCCACTTGATGAACCATCTGCAGATTTTATCTTCCTTGTTGGTGTTTATTCTGACATTTGGAATAAACATTTGTTACATATAAAACCTGTTTCTTTATCAAAATAAAATAAAATTGACAAAGTAACTATTGAATATGCCATTCATGGGGTTTATGGATTTTACACTTTATTTCATCACAGATTGAAAAAGTCAAACCTACATTTTTAAAGGAATCATTAAACTGTAGGCTTCACAAAACAAACAACATGTGAACACATTTATAACTGAATAAGGCCGACTGTAGAAGAACAACATTAAGTATCAAGTTAAAAATTTTCAAAAATAACATGTTGTTTTACTCACGCTATTAGAAGTAACTTCGGCCCCTGTCTTTAGCCCCTGGTCTTCTCAGCCCTGGAAGCCTGTCTAAAACTATTCCCAGATCCTGCTCTGGACCTCCTCTACTCAGCTTCCCACACTCTCAGCTACAGTTTCCCCCTTTTCTCATCACAGCTACATGACTAACATTAACCCTTACACTACCTCTAATCTTAACCTAACTGTAACCTGAACCCAAGTCTTAAACCTTAAAAGGCATCTGTACCCGTGGGCAGTCCCCATTAGTCAGTGTACATTCATGTTAAAGTCCCCTCAGGGACAAAAAAACATGATTCTCCCTCACGCGTCACTGCCAGAACTTAGTGAGAATCCTCCCCTTCTGCTCTGGTTCATGTTCCAAATCAGCCTATCTAAGTACAGCATCTATCAATCAAATCTAGCTTTGAACTTTCCTGGAATCCATGTCTCATTGAAAAGAAAAGCATTTACAATGAAAGGACCACAAATGATCTAAGTTACAGTTCCATCCAAGAGTAGAGAGCGACAGTGAGGGCCCGTCAGGTAAAATTGAATTGATGAATTAATTATTTTTTGTATCCATTTATCTACTATTAGGAGTTTTTTCTGGAAAGTTTTAGATACCGGATGCATAGATGCTCCCTGCAGCCTTTAGTTCTCCCTAATGGTGATGCTACTGGAGAAGTAATATTACTTCCACTGCCCCACTTTACCCTGTCATCACTATTATTTTGATTGACAACTGATACAGTATAAGGCCTAAAACTGATCTTGTTAGAGTTTGGGTTGCTCAATACAAACCAGATGTACTTACTTTCTCTGAAAATGGTTCTATAGTTTAATTTGTGAAAACGAGATCAGTCTTGAAAAGTAAATGTTGTATAGAGTAGAAGACCAAAACACCATACTGCTGCTTTTAAAGGTAGTTCCTTCCTGTCCTTTCACATCCCCTCAACACTGTATCAAAATCAGGTTTCTGTCTAGTAGTTACTTCTTTTTTATATTCCTCTGTGTGTGTTTTTATGTACTTTGTGTGGTTGATTCAGGTTTACAGGAATGTTGTTTGGGATGGTTGGCAAGAACCTCTCTTTCTTTTTGTATGTATGTCTCCTGTATGTCACTCGTGATTGTATACACTACACACATGGGAAATGGCATAAATGAGGATGAACAGGAAAATACAGAACACAAATCATAACTGGCAAGAACAAGACTAAACATAAAACCAAAACCCTAACAAGATTGATTAGATTATAATGAAAAAGAAGATGCTTGACCACTAAAAATAGCTTTTTTTTATGGGAGTGAAATGAAGAGACACACGATTCAGGTTGATCACAAATTTAATAACAAACTGGATAAAGCCACCAAGTTCCTAAAAAACTCCAGCTCAACAAATGTATTATTATCATTAAAACATATTTCATACTTCCGCCCCCACAGTTATTGTGACAACGGTGAGGTCGAAACATTTGGCCATTCAGATAAGCAGGACTGCGAGACGCTTTAAGCGAACACTGCAGCCTGTCAGGGGCCCACAAAAGAGAAGCCAAAAACACAGAGAAAAATAAAATCATAGAGGCAATGGCCAAATTTCTGGCCCAAAAAACTGTGAAGAAGCACGATGTATGTCTAACCGGTGAAGGTGAGGAGCTAACAGTTAGGCAGACTAGCAAAGCTTTAGCTTGCTAAAACCTTTCAATAATATAACACCAGAGCTGCCAACTCAGGCATCAAGCGTGAGACTCATGCAACTGATCACTTTCTGACACAGTGATAAACAAATGTATAACTGATAATATCAACTCGGGGTGAGTAACTCCGCCCAGCTGTTACGACAGCGGCACTCACCGCTGTGAGTTAAGCATCTAAAATCTGAGGCGCAGCCTTGTTCTGTTTGTGACTGCGAGCTGCACTTCATCAGAGGTGCTGAAGTGAACATTTGTATGGATTTGTGGTGAGATTTCTGCCTGATCAGAAGTGTTTTCAGTAAGTTTCATTTATCCGCCTCCTCCTCTCATCCAGTAGTACAGAGGCCGTCTGCAGTCTGTGTCTGCAGACGGCCTCAACAGGCTAAATCAGCAGAGCAACAACGCTGGCTAATGCACAGCAGGGAAGTAGGGAAGGTAGACTGTTCTCATTAAATTATGATGTTATTCTTGAAATATTCTGACTCTTCTCTGGACATGTCAGAGAACACAGATAGGTTGGAGAGATTCTGATTTCTGTGCAGAAAGTTTTAAACATGAGCAGAACATCTGCTGAAACACAGGAGCTATTAAAGTCCAGGAGTTTATCACTGAATTAAAATTAATACATTTTTCATTGAGGTAAGAAAAGGTGCCACAGTCTTTTAAACTTGATTTATACTCCTGCGTCAGGGCTACATGCCCTGATGTATAAAAGCATTTATACTATAAAGGCATTTATACTTGTGCGTCTCCGTCGTTCTGCAATTACACCGCTTTTCCCGGCCGAGCAAGCTAACTTCCGGCTTAGCCCTCCGCTAACGTGACTGGGGGTAAAATTGTATACCTACGGCTTTTATAGACTTTTTAAAAGTTATTGCCCGAATCGATCACATGCTGATAGTGAAACGAATAACTTTGCTCAGGTTGTGACGCTCAAATATATTAATCCACCGCGTTACAGCTGCCGATGTGGCCGCTAGTAAAATTTACTTCAAAGCACGGGGAACTTCCTGTCGGCTCGGAGGCATTGCGAGGCTACCCAGCCGACCAGTCACAGTGCTTATGGTCCATTTCGCCTCGACGTGTAGTTACATTTTTGAGGAGGTGCAAGTCAATGCAAGGTGCATCTATTATGTTTTGCATCATCACCTGCCATCTGAATTTAGTTTTCCCCTCTTTTATTAATAAAGATCACTAATACCCACAAGTTCCCCTGTGGCAATCTCAAGAAAATTAAACACTCGTCAAGAGCACATCACAAGTCATAGGATACAGCTGCAAATATGGTTACAATACAATAAGCTATACACAACAAAGCCTTGTTTATATTATTACTATCATCATTTCAGCTGACACCGCTGAAAATTCTTCACATAATTTGTCCAATACTTTGATTAATGTAGTCCTCAAGATTGAATATGATAGATGAAGTATGTTTATTTGTTCACTATGTATGATATGATACTATATGGATATTATGATTTAATGCTTTGCAGTCATATCTTCAATGTTTGTTTTTTCTTTTCTCTAATGAGCTAATCATTGCATTTTTTCTCTCCTTGTCTTGTTTTAAGTTAAAGGAGGAACAAAACTGTCACAGTCTAATGTGAAAGATTTTAACTTTTGTGCTTATATCATACTGAGTAATTGAGTATACAGTAGATGCGAGCGTGGCCTGGATGAGTTTATAACACTCATCACACAAGATGCCTGTTGCATCATCTTGTCACAAGATCTCTGACGTAATTGCTGACGTAACCTGCACTCTGCGCATGCGTTGGCGTCTGTAGCCACCTGTCGGAAGCTCCGTCTTGAACCGGACTCTTATCCAGTTTTAATCCACTTTTTTCGTTACATTTTTTATATCCTTTTATTTAACTTAACTTTATTTAAGTTTTACGTGGGTTAAGGATTTTAGTCATCCGACATGGATTTTAAGATAGATGACCGTAAAAACGCGATCAACGCTACTGATCGCAACAAAGCTCCGGTGACTATGCAAGCCGAGATAACTCTGCCCCATGAGGACTGCTCACTCCTTAAGAAAGCGAACAAGAAGATTGCTGACCTTATGGAAGACATCCGACGACTTTCAGAGGAACTCAAAGAGAAAGATTCCCTGCTGACTGGCTTTATGGATGTAGCTTCAGTACAAGCCAAACAGATTGTTTCTCTTAGCGCAACCGCTAACATCCAGGACACCGTGTTTTGGGACCCCTCTAGTCTTCCCAGGCTTTCATCCTGCTCGACTCCGAAGCATCAGTCAACCTGGGCTGAAGTGGTGGTCCGTGGCTGCAAGAGAGGCTCGGATGGGGCTGCCTCTCCTCCGCACATCGGCCTCTCCAACCGCTATGCAGCCTTGTCTAACGACACTCCGGTCCATCCAGCTGATGC
Organism: Micropterus salmoides; assembly: GCF_014851395.1. Taxonomy (NCBI): domain Eukaryota; kingdom Metazoa; phylum Chordata; class Actinopteri; order Centrarchiformes; family Centrarchidae; genus Micropterus; species Micropterus salmoides. The sequence goes on along the minus strand of NW_024042505.1, from coordinate 36,212 downwards.
ACCTGCGGCTTCGAGTCTCCCTGATACGGATCTCTTTCGGCGCACAGTGCCTGCCGACACTGTTGCATCTCCTCACCGGCTACATCTCCTGCACTGGGCCGCCGGTCTGCCGCCGGACTTGATCGGCGGCCGTCATCCCGGTCAAAAACCTCCGCTTCCCGACGTAGGATCCTGAAGGAGGCTGTGCTCAGACGCTCCGGAGGCCGTCTCTACCCTGCACCGTCGGGTAGCCCTTCTCTCAGGTCTGTTACTGCTACTCCAACACAACACTCAACAGCTCACACACTCCATCCTCAGTCCGCACGCAGTGTTGAAGCAGATTCTGCTCAGTCCTGCTCTGGATCCCACAACCAGCATCTCCTCGTCCTCTTTTCTCCCCAACCACACTAATAATTGGTGACTCCATAACCAGAAACCTCCGTTTCTTTAACGCTACCACTCGCTGCTTCCCCGGTGCCACCACGGCTGACATTTTAAAAAAACTCCAGGACCTGATGCCGTCGCTCCCGTCCTCCATCACAAGAGTGATAGTCCATGTCGGAACAAATGACACAGCTCTTCGGCAGTCTGAGCTGACAAAATTAGATTTTAACCGTCTTCTTAACTTTTTAAAGCAGTGTGGAAAGTCCGTTTTTATCTCTGGTCCCATTCCCACAGTCGGTCGCGGTGCTGGCCGCTTCAGTAGACTCCTTGGCCTCCACGACTGGCTCCAGTCCGCCTGCAGGGCTCACCGTGTGTTTTATGTGGATAATTTTAATATTTTCTGGCAAAGAATGTCTCTTTTTAAGACAGACGGACTTCACCCAAACAAACGGGGCTCAGAAATGTTAGCTGCTCACATACAGCATGTGGTGCGGTCCACACATGACTTACGTGAATGACTAATCATTCATGCAGCACACCTGGACACACCACCGCTCACTGAACAGATCTCTGCCTCACTGCCACAAACAACTGTCTCCACCTGCTGGCATGTAAAGCCGTCTGCTCCCAGCGCTGTTCCACAGACTTCTATTCCTGTCATCATCACGCATAGACCAGTAAACCGAAATGTGCACATCCACACAGAAATATTAGTAATCTCTTAAGGATTAGGACAACTGCACCAACTCCAGCACCCAGAACAAACTCATTTAAAATGGCTCTCTTCAATGTGAGATCACTTTCAAGTAAGACTTTTATCTTAAATGATTTTATCTTGTCTGCAAATCTAGATTTTATGTTTTTAACTGAATCCTGGTTGCAAATGAATGACTATAGCCAGCTAGCTGAACTGTGTCCGCCTCAATATGATTGCTTTAGTCAACCGAGGGTCAGTGGTCGTGGTGGTGGGCTAGTGAGCGTGTATAGGAAAAATTTTAAATGTCATCAAGTACGCTGTGATGAATTTAGCTCCTTTGAAGTTCTCACTCTTAAAGTTGGAGGGCTGCAACCTATCATATTTGTTATAATTTATCGCCCCCCAAAACCGCCTGGAGGATTTTTATCAGAACTTCCTGAATTTTTATCTACTCTGGTTTTAAATTATGACAGAATTGTTCTTTGTGGCGATTTTAATATTCATGTTGATGACCCCAACAATGTTAATGCAACTGACTTTTTAAATATGGCCACTTCTTTTAACTTCAAACAACATGTCAAAGGGCAAACACATAACCGTGGTCATACACTGGACTTGGTTTTTACCCTGGGTGTCAGCATTTCCTCTGTGGAATTAGTGGACATGACCATATCTGACCACAGATGTATTGTTTTTAGCTGCGATTCGCCTGTTACTCATGCCGCCTCACCAAGCTCCGTGTGTTGTCGCATCTTTAATGAACAAAGTGTTTCAAAGTTTTGCGCAGTCTTTCAGAGCCAAAGCCAACACCTGTCTGATTCCAACACCAACAATCTGGTCGATCACTTCAATCATATCTGCTTGTCGTCACTAAATATTACTGCTCCTCTAAAGGTTAGGCCTACGTCTAAAGCTAGTAAGCAACCCTGGATAAATGACAGCATTCGCAGCCTAAAAAGGGAATGCAGGAAAGCAGAGCGCAGATGGAAAAAATCCAATCTCCAAGTCCATTACCTCAGTCTGAAGGATTTATTAATTAACTACAATAAAATGGTTAAGGATGCGAGAACACACTATTTTTCTGAACTCATTACTACACATAAACACAATCCCAGGTTTCTGTTTAAGACTGTGGATCAGCTGGTAAACCCAACCCCTCCTTGTGCCTCAGCTGGAAGTAATGATGACTGTGAATTGTTTTTATCTTATTTTACCAATAAGGTGGTGTCAATCAGAGCCTCTATTACCCCCGTGGCCTCTTACTCAGAGGTTCCTCACCAGCAACAACAGAGTTTTAACCAGTTTTATCCCATCGACTTGTCTGAGCTTTTAAAAACAGTATCACAAATGAGAGTGTCCTCCAGCCCACTTGATATAATACCTACAAAATTTTTACTAAAAGTAATATTCTGTTGGGCCCCATTTGATCTCTGTTTTCAACAGCTCCCTATCTACTGGTTGTGTCCCTGATTATTTTAAAACGGCTTGCGTGAACCCACTTTTAAAGAAACCTGGTTTAGATCCCTCCCTCCCACAAATTTTAGACCAATTTCAAAACTGCCTTTTATTGCAAAGATTCTAGAAAGAATTGTGTCCAAACAGCTGCTCACTGTGCTGGAAAATAACAAAATATTTGAAAAGTTTCAGTCTGGTTTTAGGAAGTACCACAGCACTGAGACTGCCCTGCTTAAAGTCACCAATGACCTTTTAATGTCTGCTGATGAAGGTATGTGCTCAGTCCTTGTACTCCTGGACCTTAGCGCTGCTTTTGACACCATTGATCACAACATCATGTTAGACAGACTGAGGCACTGGGTGGGGATCTCTGGTACTGCCCTAGAATGGTTTTCATCCTACCTGTCAAATAGGAAGTTTTGTGTGTCTGTAAACAACTATGTCTCTTCATTCTGTCCAGTTAAATATGGTGTGCCTCAGGGGTCGGTCTTAGGACCCATTTTGTTTTCCTTGTATCTGCTTCCCCTTGGACATATTATCCATAAACATGGCATTTCTTTTCATATTTATGCTGATGACACACAAATATACTTGCCCGTCAGATCCACAGACCCTGGAATGCTGAGTTCACTTAACAACTGCCTTTGTGAAGTTAAAAAATGGATGTCAAATAATTTCCTCCAGCTGAACTCAGACAAAACAGAAATCCTGGTCATCGGGTCCCAGCAGATGGCAAATCAAATACTGCCATCTGCTGGTTCCCTAGTAAATCACATTAAGCCTGTGGCAAAGAACCTTGGTGTTTGGTTTGATAGTAATTTAAATTTCGAGCAGCACACCACAAAGCTTGTTCAATCATGTTTTTATCAACTTAGAAATATAGCTAAAATTCGATCTATGTTAACTTTTAAGGACACCGAGACCATTTTACACGCCTTCATCTCATCACGCCTGGATTATTGCAACAGCCTTTTCACCTGTTTAACCCAAAAATCTATTGATCGACTCCAGACTGTCCAGAACTCAGCTGCCAGGCTTTTAACCAGAACAAAGAAATATGACCACATTACTCCTATTTTAGCTTCATTACACTGGCTCCCAGTATGTTTTAGAATTGACTTTAAAATTCTATTGATCACTTTTAAAGCTCTTCATGGCCTCTCGCCTTGTTATATTTCTGACCTTTTAGTCCCATACGCACCAGCACGTACCTTGAGATCCTCGGGCAGAGGTCTGTTGTCTGTTCCAGAGTCTCGACTGAAAACTAAAGGGGACAGAGCGTTTGCTGTCAGGGCCCCGAGGCTCTGGAACAGCCTGCCCGAGGAAATCAGGTCGGCTGAGTCAGTGAACTCTTTTAAGTCCCTTCTTAAAACATACTTTTATAGGAGAGCTTTTCCCGATCTTATTTGACTTTATTTTATCCCTTTTATTTTATTGTATTTTACTAATTTTATATTAAATTTTCATGCTCTTATCTTTTTTTTGTATTATTCTTTACACTTGTTAAAGCACTTTGTAACTTGTTTTTGAAAAGTGCTCTACAAATAAGGATTATTATTATTATTATTATTTGGAAATGGTTGTTAGGAACTCCATCTGTGATACTATAAGGCTAATGGCCAAGAGCTTCTCTGAAATTACCTGTGTTTGTATTGGAACTAAGGGTGGGTGTCGATAAGGGGCCCAGTTTGCACAATGTTGTCCCCCTGTCCATAATTAATAATGGCGGGCCTGCCTGTGCCCCATCAAGTTCTTGTCTAAGAGGAAGAGGGGGGCGTGGTCCCTTGCGTTATGGGTTCACTATTTCCCAGCACAGTCTTTCCCAAAGTGGTGAACCCCTCCCCATCTTTGCCTTAGAAAGACTCTGCCATGCTCTTCTTAAACCCAATCATGTTGCTAACCTGTTGCCAGTTCACCTAATTAATTGTGAGATGATCCTGCGGGTACTTTATTTGAGCATTTCACAACTATTTCTTTTTCTTTTGTTGCCACTGTCCAAAATTTTTGGGTTGCTGCCCAATATCACTTACCTGTTTTCAATGATACCCAGCCAACCCTCTGCTGTCTGGTTTAAGTCACTGGACTCAAAGATCTGTAAATTTTCAAAGCAAAAGAAAAGCAAAACTCCCACATTTTCTTCATTGCTTCCTGTCCAATAGACTACAATATATCTTAAAATGGATCAATCAGAGCCCCTTGGACCACTGATGGATGGACATATAACAAACATTCTGTAAGGAAAATGTCAAACTCATTTTCACCACGGGCAACGTAAGCATTTTGGTTACCCTCAAAGGGCCACTTGGAACTGTAAGACTGTATAAACATACTTTACTGCATAAACTACTCCTTAACATATTGTAAAATAACTCTTTCTTTGATTATTTAGCCTATTCGAGTTAAGGACATTTAACCCATCAGATGCAAAAACATAAGCAAGCACATTTACTGTATCTGTGTTATTATAACATACATTAATTAATTTATCAGGTTTAGAAACAGATAATACTTCATCAATCTTTTTTATGTACTTGAAAAGTATATAACAAAAAACTATTACATGGGGCAGAACCATTGTAAAACAAATAATTGTGAGCTGCTAATAACATGTGTGACAGATTTGCCATTTGATAAAAACAAACGGCTGCACACAGCCTTGCAGAGGCCATACATCCAACTAATGACAGATAGTTTTATTACCTGGAAAAATGCCGACGTATATTGTAGCCGACTCCTTCATCACAGACACTGGCTCAAAACCAGTGCTTGAAGTGGACAAAATTAGGTGCCAGAGTAAAGTGATGGAGACAGATCCTGACCTGTGTAGCAGACCTCGGCTACGTAAAATTTTAATACAGTTATGAAAATTAATATTTCCGGGAATATTAATTATACCTCAAAATTAAGAGCACCACCTAAAGATTTGCTTGTCCGCCCAAGCCTTTCGGTCCTTGAGTATAGCCTGAGAATTATACCAAGTCCTGGTAATTCATGAAATCGTAAGGTCAATCAGAGTCTCAGATCTGAGCGTAAGTTCTATGTATAGGGACTCTAGATTCTGAATAACACAAACACATACATCGCTGTGCTCAAGGTGAATTTATTAACTAACAAAAGAGGATACAATAGTGGGTAAATGTGGTGATATTACAGGGATAACATTTAATATGACAACCAGGAGGTACTAAAACAGGTTAGCCTATGTAAGGTTCGATTGAATTTCAGTTTATATTGTAGAGGGAGAGAATTCTACGAGTATGAGGGAACGACTGACCAAAATTGGGTTGCAGATTTAGTTTGACTAATCTAAGGGTTATTAACTGTGGATGGAGCCCATAGAATACCAACGAGTCACAGAGGGTTGTTTGTTTTGCCCTACCGTTGCCGCAGGTCCCGTGGCGAGGCTCGACTGCCGGTTGGCTCGGGAAGTCAGTTCTGGACCGACCACAGTGGCGTTTTCGAGTTGGGTTGAAACCGGTGGATTGGGTCCGGAGTCCTCTTGTGGGAAGCGCTTGCAGCAACGGGCTGTCAGCCAAGGTTTTTGCTCTGATCTCAGTTCGTTTGGTGTCGCTATAGGGCCCACTCAGGGTTCTGTCGTCAGAACCGTGGTTTCATTTATTCAAGGCCATAAATGAAGGCTTCTGAGTTTCTGGTCCAAAGTTGCTCACAACGGTCGGATGAGGTTGCAACAACAAAATCAAATAAACTCACACATTCACCGTAGGTTCGCGAGGCCTCGGGAATATAGGCTATTTAATGTTGCTGAGATTAAGCAGGCAGCTCCAAACAGAATTAAAAAAAATCAAATCTCCCGCTAAGAAATTTGGAATTCAGGGTCGTAGCTTTCTCAGCTCGTCTGAAGGAGATTTAAGTACGAAACAAAAATCGGAATTTCAAAAGTAAAGGAAGTTGTTTTCTTTGAAGAGGAAGAAGTTAGAACAAAAGACAGCAGGGCCTTTTTATTGATCCCGCTAGGTAGTGTGACATCATTTTGGGGATGGTCTCCCAAACGTCGCTAAGGTGTTAACTTTTTGGGATAAAGAAATATATGTTGCGCGTATTTCCCTTTAATCTCTCTCTCCACAATATTGGCATTTGGAAAAATACTTAGTTCTAAACATTCGGATAAAGACAGTTAAAACAAGGCTAAACACTATGGAAAAAGGTTATAATGGTTATATAAAACGTAACAAAGCTTGATTACCTGTCCTCAGTATACTTGCTGGTTACTGGTTTTAACTCATGAGACAATTTAGATGTAAGCATGACAGTAAAATTTCGTTCATGCAATTACATGGTGATAGTTAGGCCTACTTAATGATTCTGTCAGTGTAAGCCGAGTTTTAAACACGCGTGTTATACCTTTCTTGTCCCCTTGGTGGCGCTCGAGTCACACAAGAAAAGAGTAGACATTCAACTTTAACTGAGAGGCTGGTGATGAACACGAGCGCTTCCATGGATAATTTAATAGGAAATTGTATATGAACATTTAACTAAAGCATTAGTTAATACTGAACAGACAGAGATTACTAGGGAGTAACAGGGATGAATTAAAACAACACAGAAAGAGGTTAGAAAACTAGTTCAAGATTACTTTCTTATGGGTCTGCTAGTCTTCAAACATCACTAAAGGATAACAACAGGGTTATTACTTACTAAACTCAGAGGCTAACACCGCTGCTTACTTAGCAAGGTTATTATTTAAACAGAATAAACACAGTTATAATGGAACCTTGCTTGGTTTGAGAAACGGGGGTTTTTATGGTCTCTCTTCTCTGCATTCCTGGCTTATCGCACCGGTTATCAGAGAATGAAATGGTGGTTTATAGCTCAGCCGTTCTGTGGAGAGAAAAGAGTCAGGGTGAGGCTGGAGGTGACCTGCTGGAGGGAGAAGGGGTCAGATCGCCCCTTTTCCTGTCCTGTGGACTGTCTTTAGTGACACCCAGAGGCGATGTCTCTGGGTTTTACATGTGAAAAGGTCAACTCTCGGGGAGGGAAACTTCCCTCCCTCTTTTGACACCACCTGACCTTCTTTGAAGTGCGTCTTTTTGAGTTCACAACAGTCCCCCCTTTCGAGCCGGTATTCACTCTGATACGGAACACCGGGTCGAAGATGAGGAGCAACCAGCGCAGGTGCTGGTCCGGTGTTGATCAGGTGTTGGTCAGATGCTGGTGAGTTAGAAGGGATCAAGCAGGGGAGAACAGGTGGCAAAACACAACAACGTCTTTGGATCAGGTTGGTGTCCTTCTAGAGTCGCTAAGTGTTGAGTGGCTCTATTAGTATACTAATTCTAGAATAGCAGGGGCCATTATGTTTTCTGGTCTGCTGTATTCACGGTCCTCCTCCACCATTTCTAGATCTGCAGCTGGTCTTCGTTTAGTTACCTACTAGGGCGGCCACTCCCCGGGTGCATTTGTCTAGTTTGCCTTGCAGAGCCTGGGTACGCTTGATATAGAAGAAGGCCAACCCAAAAATGTAACCTAGAATGATGGTGGTGGCTAAGATTGAGTCAGGCCCGGACCATGAGTGGGCTAAGGGTTGACTAAGGGTGTTATTTGTGGTGGCAATTTCACGGAGCACGTCATCAATAGGGGTCACATCAATTGTTTGGGCTCCTTTGTATTGCATCTGAATGATAGTGTTAGGGTTCAACTCTAGAGAACGGGTACCAAAGAAGTCAGGTACTTCAATCTCGCTCTCATACTGCTCTGGGTTCAAATGATAGAGGGCTACCTCTTCTATGTGTAGAATGGCATTCTCTGGTACGTCTACCCACATGGTTTGGTGGGTAGTTGGATACGAGTGGCAGTGTCATGCAGGTCCTAGGTCAGGATGGCAGTTCTAGCGGGGGTGTTTACTAGCCAGCGGTTCCCAATTATTTTGGCCTGAGTCTTAGTGACTTGGGCCCGGGGTGTGAGCGTTGTGGGACACCGGGCGTGTTCCGCCATGGGTTTGAGGCCGCAGATCCCATCCGTGTTGTCGCGAAGGAACAGCTTACTGGGACACAGATAGTGGATTTCTCTGGTGAGGGTGCACATATGTAAATTTGGAGCCAGGTGTAGTTCAGGGTCGCTGTCATGGTAGGCAACGACAGCAGGTGTCTCCACTTTAACATGTGTACTACCTTGCCAGAGCCCCACGTTTACCACATCCTTGAGTCTATAGATGTTTTCCGAGTTAATTATGGGAAGATTGACGAGGAAGGCTACTTCCCTTTCTTCCAGGTCAACGTGGATGGGCACGGCACTACACAGCGTGTAAGCCAAGTGTTTTTGGAGTGGGGTAATAATGTCTCTAGTGGTGGCCGCTAGTAGGTCCTGCACTAGAGAGACCGGCACTAAGTAAGGTGGAATCTTTCCCATGGCCAATTGATCCACGGAGGAGCTAGTCTCTCGCAACATGTCTGCCATTAGCATGCTGACCAATAGTGTGGGCATAATCTGCCCTGACTGCCAGGATGAGATAGTTTACTGCTAGCAGGGTTCTGTTTAGAGCTTCACTGTGGGTGTTAACGACTAAATGTCCTTTAAGGTCTTTCCTAGAGTTTCTACTTGCCGCTGCTGGTAGTAAACTTGCTTCCTGATCTCTGGGAGTTCAGACTCTAGGTCGCTGACATGGCGCCTGACTGTGTTTAGACTAACGGCGTTGACTGAGGAAAGTCCTATACTGAAAAGGGTTCCAACGGCGGCAGCTGCAGTAAGCAGCCCTCCGATGAACCGCTTGGATCGGTGATTGTACTCCCCTAGTTCTGATTGGGTTAGGTGTGAACTTTTGCAGTTGCCGCAGCACGTGTGTTATATCTGCTTCCGCGTGTTCTGCGACCACTCTGGACCAGCGGCTGGTGTAGAAGGAGGCCTCTTTGGCAGAGGTTGGGAGGTTTTTCTTACAAACCTCCTTAGGGCTCAGTTTTACAAACACTTTCTGTGTGTGCAGGCGGCAATTGGTAATCAACAGCCCAGGCTGTCCTTTAAGTACCACCCCAGAATTCGGCCCTGGCTCCACAATCCCAGGATGGATGGTGGTGATTGCCAGGTTCAGTGTCAGCAGAACAAGAAAAAACGTCATCTGTTTGGAAAGAACGCACGCGGTTAGGGCCATTTTGAATGTATAGTACAAGTCAGTCTTAATGGATTTCACTGGTTCTATTGGCCAGAGTTTCCCCCCTTTCCTTTATTTGGCCGGTATGAGTGCTTGAGGTTACCTACGAGATCGTGAATTCTGGGAATCTGTGTGTTTCGAAGTTTGATTAGGCAACCCCCACTCGTACCTGAGTGGTGGGTGGACTCCTCGCAGAGGAATCCTTGGCAGTGGTTAGAGCTGTTAATGGTAGCCCGAGTAAGTGCTGTTACAGGGTCGGATGATCCCTTTCTCTAGCAGGTCGTCTATGATTTCCTGAACGGGTTTGTAAGATGCGAGTGGTATTTTGTACTGATGTACAAAAGTTGGTGGTGCGTCCGGAGGAGTGGGAATGTGCACCGAATGAAGTGTGGTTAGACCACAGTCAAGGGAATCTTTGGCAAAGGACACTTTGTATTTGAGGTCGCGGAGTTTTGTGCGTTCTTCATCAGTATGCAAGGCGTTGGCTTCCGCCACGATTTGGTCTACCTGAGATGTAAACTTTGCATCAAGTTCAGCAGTGGCATCATGTGGAGTGGCGCAGGGTCCTCTTCCCATGTGTTGTGGGAGGGGCATCGACTGTGGTTCTGGCAACACGTTAATAGCCGTGACGCTGATTGTTTCAAGAATCATGTGGTTGTCGTGGTTAAAGTCGACTCTGCAAACAAAGTCATCGTTTAGTGGCAGGGAGGAAAAGATAGCGATAGCCCCTTAGGGTTTGGTATACACCACTTCTTCTTCTGAGAGGTCAGGGGACAGGAAGGGAGGTATACTCCCTATCACTGGGATCCTGGGTTCAAAATCATGGAATTCTGTGCTGATCAACCATCCCAACGGGGTGGATTTAGGGATCAGGATGTCCTGGTTGCTGCTGTTTTCCACCAACAGGTGAGTTGATCTAGTAGCTAGTTCCATCAGAGGTGCAGCCTAGATGGAGAGCCCTAGTCCAAAGAAAAGCGGAGACGGCTGAAAGAATGCTTGCGAATGGTTAAGGTGTTGGCCCGGACGCATGTCCACGCGTATGGACACGTTAGCCATGTTTGCCGGTACCATTGCATGGTACCCAGTAGATACCTGGCAAGCTTCATGTATGGTTCGGCCAGACATCATGTTTTCGGATTCAGGGGCAGGTGTGTTCTGGACACCTGTTCAGGACCAGAGGATGTTGTTGACCGTGTCTATTTGCACGTCTAGTCTGACGAGTATGTCACTGCCAACATAGACGTGGTATGGAAGACCTGGAATGACTAGAAAAGAGTGAGTCAGCTCTCTTTTGCTCCAGCGCACTTTTAGAGTACAGACGCCCACTGCTGTTAGCACCCTATTGGGAAGAGGGTCCAAAGGAAAGCGGAAAGATTTCTTGGCCAGCTGGAGATCTAGACTGGTTTTTGAAAGTGCCTCAAACAGCTCTTGGCTGATTTGTCTGCCCACAAGGCCAGAGTCACGTTGTCAATATGTGTGTCTTCAAGTTGGACACCATTCATCACTTGCATGTGACAGTCATTTGTCCCTTTGGGGGCAGTGAATGTGCACAAGAAGGTTTCACGCTGGGCCAGAAGTTCATTTTGAGGCCACAAGGGGGCCTGCAAGGCATCAGTTTCAAGGATGCAGCAGTGAGCTGTGGCGGGTTGAGTAAGCGAGATTGGCAGAGGTTGTCTGACCTGCGCCCAGATTTTCAAGTTCTGGAAGTCAAGAAGTGGTTCAAAGCGGTTGAGGAAATCCTTCCCGATGAGCAGGGGAATGGTATTAAAAGGAGACACGTACACCGGGTGAACGAGTACCATCGGGCCAATGGTCATTCAAATCAATGCCATGGCGGTTAGAGTGGTCCCTGTGGGACCATATGGTTGGACCTCAAGGGCGCAGGTCTGTAGTTTCAGGTTTCTGTTAGAGGCTCGAACCATGGCCTGCAGTTTGTTAAAAAGAGCATAGGACATTAAGGTAATGTCTGCAGCGGTGTCAAGGAGTGCTTCATGCATCAGTTCATCCTCAAGTGTGATTGACAGAAAGAATTTTCGTGCCACTCCCTTTTCAGTCAGGGGACACAAGAACTGTTGAAAAGGTGGGCTGCCTTGAATGGTTGGGGAATTGTCTTTGTGAGGACTTCCCTTTGAATCGGACTGTACCACCAGGATTGCGCTAGGGGGAGTTATTTCCCCCACCGGTGCGCCGGACGGTTCAGGTGCGGTTGCCGGTTCTGTTGAGACGTTGGCTTGGAGTGGTGGACTGGCTACATCGGGTCCCCGATATATGTATATATACAGACGTGCTCAAATTTGTTGGTACCCTTACAGCTCATTGAAATAATGCTTCATTCCTCCTGAGAAGTGATGAAATTAAAAGCTATTTTATCATGTATACTTGCATGCCATGAACCAAGGATAACTGCCAAAGAGATACAAGCTGAACTCCAAGGTGAAGGTACGTCAGTTTCTGATCGCACCATCCGTCGCTTTTTGAGCGAAAGTGGGCTCCATGGAAGAAGACCCAGGAGGACTCCACTTCTGAAAGAAAAACATAAAAAAGCCAGACTGGAATTTGCTAAAATGCATATTGGCAAGCCACAATCCTTCTGGGAGAATGTCCTTTGGACAGATGAGTCAAAACTGGAGCTTTTTGGCAAGTCACATCAGCTCTATGTTCACAGACGAAAAAATGAAGCTTTCAAAGAAAAGAACACCATACCTACAGTGAAACATGGAGGAGGCTCGGTTATGTTTTGGGGCTGCTTTGCTGCGCCTGGCACAGGGTGCCTTGAATCTGTGCAGGGCACAATGAAATCTCAAGACTATCAAGACATTCTGGAGCGAAACGTACTGCCCAGTGTCAGAAAGCTCTGTCTCAGTCGCAGGTCATGGGTCCTCCAACAGGATAATGACCCAAAACACACAGCTAAAAGCACCCAAGAATGGATAAGAACAAAACGTTGGACTATTCTGAAGTGGCCTTCTATGAGTCCTGATCTGAATCCTATCGAACATCTATGGAAAGAGCTGAAACTTGCAGTCTGGAGAAGGCACCCATCAAACCTGAGACAGCTGGAGCAGTTTGCTCAGGAAGAGTGGGCCAAACTACCTGTTAACAGGTGCAGAGGTGTCATTGAGAGCTACAGAAAACGTTTGATTGCAGTGATTGCCTCTAAAGGTTGTGCAACAAAATATTAGGTTAGCGGTCCCATCATTTTTGTCCATGCCATTTTCATTTGTTTTATTATTTACAATATTATGTTGAATAAACAATCAAAAGAAAAGTCTGATTTCTATTAAATGTGGAATAAACAATGGTGGATGCCAATTACTTTTGTCAGTTTCAAGTTATTTCAGAGAAAATTGTGCATTCTTCGTTTTTTGTGGAGGGGTACCAACAAATTTGAGCACGTCTGTATATACATCTACTTCAAGTTGTTTTGCAGTAGGTTCTGGGGTAGAGGACTCAGGTTTGATGGTGGCTATGGTCAAGAGATTTGCCGTCTTGTTGTCATCTTTAGGCAGTGTTTGGAGCCACCGTTTGAGGGTTTTAAGCTCCTCTCCACTGAGTGCAGGTGCATCAGACTTACCTTTAGTGTCGTCTTTCTTTTTATCCTTATTGGGGAATCTTGGGCGTGTGTTTCCTTGCGATCGCCTGTTCCAGCTACAAATGTTTTGGGATTCGCGCAGGTTGTATCTCCCCCCTCGTTCGTGAAAGGGCCGATTGCCCCAGCGGTTGGCCGTGTGCATGGTCCGGTGGAACTCAGACCTCTGGTAATTCTGGTTCTTATCATCCCAGGGTGGCCCCAACCTTGTTCAGGTCGGCGGGGCGGTGCGTGCCTCTGATCCTGAGTTGGCTGGGGAGATTTGTGAGGGATGGGTGGCAGAGGCAGGTGGTTCGCCACCCGAAGCTCCTTCCAGCTCCATATGTGGGGACTTAACGTTGACGTTTAAGACGCCCCAAGGTTCAGAGTGCCGAGTCACGCTATGTCTCTGCTTTTCGAACCCTTTTGTGGCTAACTCACGTAGCTGCCTACTTGTTTGGGTGCGGGGGCATGCCGCGACACCCAAATGGTGACTAGTTGTAGGATGGAGATTCTGAATGAAAAGGCATTTAAAGTTTACCTCTTCCTCCATTTCAGGCTCATTTTTGGTACCGAAGTATGCTTGTCGCAAACGGTGATAGTATTGCTGAGGAGGCTCTGAACGCTCTTGCTTAGCTGCAATTGCAGCTGCCAACCCTGCCTGTGATCCCAAATCAGAATATTCTTCCACCAGCGTTTGGCAGAGTATGTCATAATCATTTCTGACATACCTAGATTGGTGTTCGATGAAACTTCAGTGATTGCGCTATTCTGTCCCTAGCCTCACCTAGCTGTTTTTGCATATCGTGTGTGCGTTTTTGTTCAGCTTCTCTGTGTTTACTGTGGACTTGTGATTTTAAGTCTTTTATTTCTCCAGCTGCCTGTTTAAGGAGGGTCTCTGATTGGCCAAGGGTCTTAGTTGTGTCGTTAAGTTTTGATTTTGTTATTTCTAACTCCTGTTCTTTTTGATGGAGTAAATGTTCAAGCTGGGAGTTCTTTCCCTTCAGTTCAGATTTCTCCTCGTCATCCTCGTCATCCTCGTCAACACTTTGGGAGGTACGAGGAGCTTGCAACTCAGTGATACATTCTTGCGCTTCATTGAGCAGCTGTTGGGTGCTCTCCAGCTGCTGTTTAAGGGCTCGATTTTCCTGGAGGGCAGATTTTTGTGCGGCTGTTGACTGTGCTAACAGCTTATGTGTGTGTTTAGATTGTGCAGACATCACAATCGCCATTTTCCCAAGCATCTGGGCAAGGGCTTTGTCTTTCAGTGGAGTGACTAGTGCAGTTGCTACCAGCTGTGCCAGAATTGTTTCAAGTTCAACAGCATCAACGTTTTGGATGTCATTTGAGTAGCCAGGTATCAAATCATCACTCATGTCTGCCAGTGCTGGATCTAAGTTGTCCAGTGGGTCTCCCCCACTGCTGACAGATTTTTCCGATGTGCCTTGGTTTGCCATGTTGAAAACAGGTGATCGCACCTTCTGGTTAGGGATTTTGTTTTGGGTCTCAACCCAACAATAAGCAAGTGTGTTAACTCAGAGGAGATGTTCTTTAATTAAAAGCGGTGTTGCTGCTATGGCTTACTGGACTTGTGTATACGGTCCTTTAGTTATTTTGAAAGGTGGGGATCTGAAGAAAAGAAGTTTTGAAAGCAAATCTATGGACTCTCAATTATACAACTTGCTTTAAGGGAATCAAGTGAAATACAGGTGTTTGCTGGTACAGCAGGCCTGAGTCTGTTAGTTCCGCAGTGTGTTAACTAGTTGGGGAAAACAAAAGGTGTGTCAGGTTGGAGAAAGCTGACTTTCAAATCAGACTTGAATGGTTAAACTGGAACACAAAACAAATTTGGAATGAAAAGAAAATAAAAGAAATATAAATCTTTAAAATTAATAAAACAAATATGGAAAAATTATGAAATTAAATCACACTTGGGATGAAAGTTAAATGCTCTAGATCAACTCACAGTTAAGGTTACAACTGGTTTGGCAATCAAAGCTCAAAGTCCTTAATGATCAAAGTCAAAGTTGGAGAGAGAAAAAAAAAATTGTTTGAGATTGAAAAAAAAATAATTAATTTTGGAATCAAGTTCAAAATTGGAGAAATTAAAATTCTGAGAATAAAAGTAATTAAAAGTAATTAAATCAAAGTCGAAATTGAACAGAAAGATTATTAAAATACAATTTGAGATTAAAATAATTAGGTTTCTAAAATCACAGTTCAGAGTCAAATTAACAAAAACCCCAAGTTGATTAATGTGGGTTAAATTTAAGATAAAATCAAAAGTGATTAAACTGAAAGTCTTAATTGCCCAAGTCCAAATTACATTTATAATGAATGAGGATTAAAGAAAGCCTAGTGGGAAAGCTATCAGTCCAAATGATCAAGCTTAATGTGGGCTTCCGAATTCCAACAGTCCAAATAACAAAAGGTTAACAAAATTCAAATCAAGATGTTATTCTGTATTTATCTTATTCCTGCAAGGATCAAAAATAGCACTACAGAAAAGGCTTCAAAAGGACAAAGTCAAAATCAGGGACATTGCAGCAGTAGTGAGAATAAACTTTTATTCCAACATAGCTGGATCTAAATTAGCTAAGCCAACTTTGAATAAAAGATTGCTTCAAATTATTAGAACTATTCAGTGTATTTCCCGGTTAGGGTGCAAAGTTGGCTTAGTGCTTTTGCTAAAGCAACACCCAAGAGATCTTTTAAAATTAGTAGGTATTCAAGGAAGGAGAGCTTGGGCTCTATCCTGCACTCAAGGAGCAACACTCCAAATTAACTTAACACACTGGCTTATGTGTCTGAAAGTCAGTTATCCAAATTTGATCACAAGAGTCTGGTGTAATTCGCCAGACTCTATAGTCCCACTTCTGCCACAAGTGACGCCGAAATCGATTTAGTGCAGAGCATGTAATTTGTTCCGCCAGCCCAGAGGGGAGCCGTGGCGCCGCTTGGGGCTGTTTCGTTCAATGGACCTGACCTGCCACTTGGGGCGCTGTGGGTAAGTTCGTTTCACGATATAGCAGAAGAAGAGAGGCTTCCTCTCTGACTATGGTCCTCGGACCCAGTAGCTGTTAGCCTCAGGCTAACGCAGTTAGCAGATCGTTGCCGTGGCAGCGTAATAGTTCACCAATCAAGTCCCCCCCAGTTTCGGACGCTGTATAACTCCACTGCAAGCAGCTGTTTACTATTTAGGTAGCTAGTTTAAATAGAAACGGGAGTAGTTGCTGATAACCTAACGATCAACGGCTCCGCACGTCTAATCGTTATTTATAACTGCAAACAAATTATACTGGCGCAGCGCAGTTATACTCTTTTGCCAAAACAATAATCAGCCTTAATTCATAGTGAATTCAAAATCTTAGATCTTGAATTTATTTCGTCAAAGCGGATCTGTCTACTCGTCAGCAGACAATTAAATGTAGTTCAATTCATACGGTTACCGTAACTTACTCAATCAGACATTAGTTCCGCGCTACAGTTGAGCTCAATTACAGATTATTGAATCATAAACACAGGCGCGGCGGCCATTCAATTGCATTAAATTTCAAAAGCAGGTTAAGGAGTAGAGGGCCACTTTCAACACATTTCAGCAATAGGTCAGACATCTAGCATTCTGAGGAGCGACTTAACTGTTGGTTAATTGTTGGTATTAAAACCCAATATATGTGGGAGAATTTCAGTATTTCAATTTATAATTTCACAGCGTCAAGGATGTGTGTACTCAGAGTTCAGAGTTTTTACACGCCTCACACGGGGCACCATTTGTAGCAGACCTCGGCTACGTAAAATTTTAATACAGTTATGAAAATTATATTTCCGGGAATATTAATTATACCTCGAAATTACGAGCACCACCTAAAGATTTGCTTGTCCGCCCAAGGCTTTCGGTCCTTGAGTATAGCCTGAGAATTATACCAAGTCCTGGTAATTCATGAAATCGTAAGGTCAATCAGAGTCTCAGATCTGAGCGTAAGTTCTATGTATAGGGACTCTAGATTCTGAATAACACAAACACATACATCGCTGTGCTCAAGGTGAATTTATTAACTAACAAAAGAGGGTACAATAGTGGGTAAATGTGGTGATATTACAGGTTATTAACTGTGGATGGAGCCCATAGAACACCAACGAGTCACAGAGGGTTGTTTGTTTTGCCCTACCGTTGCCGCAGGTCCCGTGGCGAGGCTCGACTGCCGGTTGGCTCAGGAAGTCAGTTCTGGCCCGACCCCAGTGGCGTTTTCGAGTTGGGTTGAAACCGGTGGATTGGGTCCGGAGAAGCGCTTGCAGCAACGGGCTGTCAGCCAAGGCTTTTGCTCTGATCTCAGTTCGTTTGGTGTCGCTATAGGGCCCACTCAGGGTTCTGTCGTCAGAACCGTGGTTTCATTTATTCAAGGCCATAAATGAAGGCTTCTGAGTTTCTGGTCCAAAGTTGCTCACAACGGTCGGATGAGGTTGCAACAACAAAATCAAATAAACTCACACATTCACCGTAGGTTCGCGAGGCCTCGGGAATATAGGCTATTTAATGTTGCTGAGATTAAGCAGGCAGCTCCAAACAGAATTAAAAAAAATCAAATCTCCCGCTAAGAAATTTGGAATTCAGGGTCGTAGCTTTCTCAGCTCGTCTGAAGGAGATTTAAGTACGAAACAAAAATCGGAATTTCAAAAGTAAAGGAAGTTAAGAGAATGTATACGTTTAGTTTCAAGAAAGTTTAAAAGAAGAGGTTTTCTTTGAAGAGGAAGAAGCTAGAACAAAAGACACAGGGCCTTTTTATTGATCCCGCTAGGTAGTGTGACATCATTTTGGGGATGGTCTCCCAAACGTCGCTAAGGTGTTAACTTTTGGGATAAAGAAATATATGTTGCGCGTATTTCCCTTTAATCTCTCTCTCCACAATATGGCATTTGGAAAAATACTTAGTTCTAAACATTCGGATAAAGACAGTTAAAACAAGGCTAAACACTATGGAAAAAGGTTATAATGGTTATATAAAACATAACAAAGCTTGATTACCTGTCCTCAGTATACTTGCTGGTTACTGGTTTTAACTCATGAGACAATTTAGATGTAAGCATGACAGTAAAATTTCGTTCATGCAATTACATGGTGATAGTTAGGCCTACTTAACGATTCTGTCAGTGTAAGCCGAGTTTTAAACACGCGTGTTATACCTTTCTTGTCCTCTTGGTGGCGCTCGAGTCACACAAGAAAAGAGTAGACATTCAACTTTAACTGAGAGGCTGGTGATGAACACGAGTGCTTCCATGGATAATTTAATAGGAAATTGTATATGAACATTTAACTAAAGCATTAGTTAATACTGAACAGACAGAGACTACTAGGGAGTAACAGGGATGAATTAAAACAACACAGAAAGAGGTTAGAAAACTAGTTCAAGATTACTTTCTTATGGGTCTGCTAGTCTTCAAACATCACTAAAGGATAACAACAGGGTTATTACTTACTAAACTCAGAGGCTAACACCGCTGCTTACTTAGCAAGGTTATTATTTAAACAGAATAAACACAGTTATAATGGAACCTTGCTTGGTTCGAGAAACGGGGGTTTTTATGGTCTCTCTTTTCTGCATTCCTGGCTTATCGCACCGGTTATCAGAGAATAAAATGGTGGTTTATGGTCGTTCTGTGGAGAGAAAAGAGTCAGGGTGAGGCTGGAGGTGACCTGCTGGAGGGAGAAGGGGTCAGATCGCCCCTTTTCCTGTCCTGTGGACTGTCTTTAGTGACACCTTTACGGCTAGAAAGGTTCACTAAAGCTATTTGAATACACAATCCTTAAGCGATTCATTGTCTGATTGAGTCTCTTTCGGTCCTTACCAACACCAGGCAATGTCTCTGGGTTTTACATGTGAAAAGGTCAACTCTCGGGGAGGGAAACTTCCCTCCCTCTTTTGACACCACCCGACCTTCTTTGAAGTGCATCTGGTTGAGTTCACAACACCTGTCCCCAGAGTCCTCAGTGTAAATGACACCTATCTGTCAATATTTTTAAATGTCCCTCCCCATCCAGGCTGTGATTGGTCGGTTCACGACAAGTGACATTGAAGAGCTACATTCTGCACAAGGCTGCTTGAAAGGCGCCCGAGCTTCTCTTCTCCCTCCTCTCTCTGCGCCGACAGAGTTTAGCAGGCAGGCGAGAACGGGAACAGGTGAGCCTCACGTAGCGCCCAGAGAACCGGATATGGAGAGGGCAGAGGAGAGGACCGGCAGCTTGGGAGAAGTCCCGGTACGCATAAACGGTCTGTGTACCGGGGTGTACCGGCCCACTTCAAGCACTGCTCAAAACACTTTAATTCACTGAGTTGCTCAAAGACAAACATTCACAGTTTGGACTACAAACTGATTTTTATTAGATTTACAGAAAATGTACAATTTCATATAAACTGACATAAACTGTGGTTTAAGATTTTATCCATATTGCCAAAAACACAACAGCTGCTGCAAAACAGCTGCTCTGAATCACATCCTAAACAGCAGCATGCCTACCACTAAAACAGCAGAAATTACACTTAGATTAAAGAGAAATAAACAACATGTTATTTATTCTTATTCAACAAAGAACAAAACGCTAAGAGACGAACACAGTTAAACGAACACAGTTTTGGAAAAAGATACATTACAACTAAATTAAAAAATGTATGTGAAACTGAAAAGCTCAAAGTGCTAAAGACGTGTTGAGATGCTCTCCGTGTGTTAAACATCCAAACAACAGTCCAAATAAAGATTTAGGAAGAAGACAGCGAGGCGGCTTGAATGGGTCCCCGTACCTCACTTTGAGAACCACTGGTCTACGTGATACGCAGGTATACGCCGTGTACCACTAGGAATGTTCAGGGATTTCCGTATATCCACTTAAAATAGCGAAATGATACATAACAACATCACTTGCATTCATAAATCCACCCAGGGGTGGACTGGTATTCTGGAATAGTCTCCGGTGGTCCGTCGCACCAATGGGGCCAGTATAACGTAAATATATTTATATAACTGTTTAAAAAATGGGCCAACATACCCGCCCATTGGTTCATTTACTATACCGACACTGTTCTAGTCCAATCACATCTCTTACTAGCCCCAAGTCCCTCCCCCTTTTCTCTCTGTTTCTTGTGTTGTGGGCCAAAAAAAATCTGGAGACTGCTGCCGCCAAATGTGCCAAAATAACCGATATGTTTGTTACTGGGGCTGCAGTAGTTTCAACATCAGCTGCAAGACTCGACATTGTGCAGGCACAGGCACTTAGGAATAAAGGAGAGTCGTGTCCACTGCCAGCCAGAGGAGGCGGCGTGAGACAGCGGAGCAGAAAATGTCTTCAGAATGCAGGAAATTCAGTTTTCAATGCTCAAAATCTTCTTGGAGAAACCCCAGACCCCCTATCGTATATTTCATTAATGAATATTTCTTCTAAAAAGTTTGAAAATATCTTCTTGTCTTGTTGTCGTGACCCCAATATTGTGCATCGTCACGTCTCGTGGGCTAAGCGTTTCGTAACATCCCTTAAGTGTCCCCACCACTTTTCACCACAAAGTGATGCCATGTGTGCCATGTCATAATGAAAATAATCAGGCCTAATTCAAAAAAGGTGAACGTTAATGATCTAACCGCAACGCTATCATGAAGTGACTGTCACTTACTGCTAGTGATCACTCGCTGTCAAACAGCGCAGCAGAAGCTATGTGCTTCATGTGTTTCCCCAAGTTTGGACACTGATGGGGAAACAGTTTTTAGCCAAGAACTCCCCAAATACAGACCGTCCAACAGTCCAACCAGAGATGGGAACACTTTGGATCACTGCTACACCACAGTTAGCAGTGCCTATCACGCCGTCACATGCGCTCCACTGGGACACTCCGATCACGTGATGGTCCATCTGATTCCTCCTTACAGGCAAAAACTAAAGCTCTGTAAACCTGCAGTGAGGAAATCAAAGATGTGGACTAGTGAAGCTGTTGAGGACCTCCAGGCATGTTTGGACTGCACTGACTGGGATGTTTTCAAGACTGCTACCAACAATCTGGATGAGTTTACAGAGGCTGTGACGTCCTACATCAGCTTCTGTGAGGACAGCAGGAAAGCCTTTGAACGCCTTGTGTTGTCCCACCTAAAATCCATCACAGACCCACTCCTGGACCCCCTGCAGTAAACATGGCCCTTCACTACATTCTCCAGCACCTGGACTCCCCAGGAACCTATGCCAGGATCCTGTTTGTAGACTTCAGGTCTGCTTTTAAAACCCTCATCCCGACCCTGCTGCAGGACAAGCTCTCTCAGCTGAGCGTTCCTGACTCCACCTGCAGGTGGATCACAGACTTCCTGACGGACAGGAAGCAGCACGTGAAGCTGGGAAAACATGTCTCTGATTCCAGGACCATCAGCACCGGTTCCCCTCAAGGCAGCGTTCTTTCCCCCCTTCTCTTCTCCCAGTATACCAATAGCTGCACCTCCAGTCACCAGTCTGTCAAGCTCCTGAAGTTTGCAGATGACACCACCCTCATTGGGCTCATCTCAGGTGGGGATGAGTCCGTCTACAGGTGGGAGATCGACCATCTGGTGACCTGGTGCAGCCAGAACAGTCACTCAAAGCTCTGAAGACCGTGGAGATGGTCGTGGACACAGAAAGAGCCCAGCCCCACCCTCCCCCTTCATCCTGTGTGACTCCTTCCGCTTCCTGGGCACCTTCATCTCCCAGGACCTCAAGTGGGAGCTGAACATCACCTCCCTCACCAAGAAGGCCCAGCAGAGGATGTACTTCCTGCAGCAGCTGAAGAAGTTCAGCCTGCCAAAGACAATGATGGTGCACTTCTACACCGCCATCATTGAGTCCATCCTCACCTCCTCCATCACCATCTGGTACGCTGGTGCCGCTGCCAGGGTCAAGGGCAGGATGCAGCACATCATTCGCTCTGCAGAGAAGGTGATTTGCTGCAATCTTCCTTCTCTTCTGGACCTGTACGCCTCCAGGACTCTGAGGCGAGCAAGAAAGATTGCAGCCGACTCCTCCCACCCCGGACACATACCGTTTCAGACTCTCCCCTCTGGCAGGAAGCTGCGGTCCATCAGGACCAAAACCTTTCGCCACAAAAACAGTTTCTTCCCATCTGCAACTAGCTTCATTAACAAGGCCCGGGTCCCCCACTGACACTTCCCCCTTGCAAATGATACAAATGTCTCTGCATGTCACAAATATTGATTTGTTGATTATTGATCTTTGATGTTGTATATTTTTATGTTGTCAGTTTATATATTTATATGTACACAATATTCTCTTCCATTGCGTTACTTCTGCACGGCACAGACCCAGAATAATGAACATGTATATATCTGCAACGTTGTTCTTCCATTCCATATTTATATATTTCTACATTTATTTATGTTGACTGTATGTTTGTCTACGTGTAGCACCTTATCACCACAGCAAATATCTCGTATGTGTAAAACAATACTTGGCAATAAAGCTGTGTACCTGAGTATCGGTAAAACCACAATAAATCTAAATAGAATGTTATGAAGCAAACAGCGGCAGGTCCGAGCTAATGTAGCTTTTCTAGGCTGCATCACTATAGGCTGGGCAGAAACACTTGGTATGAGAGTCCCCACTGTGACAGAACCACCATTGTGTCCCTGAGCAAGACACTTAACCCCTAGTTGTTCCAGAGGCGTGCAACCTCTGACATATATACCAATTGCAAGTCACTTTGGATAAAAGCGTCAGCTAAAATGAATAAATGTAATGTAAATGTAGGCTAGTAAACAAATCGCTCCACATTTGCTTTTTACCGTTACTTCGTTTCTTGCAGGCTAAATCAAGACCATTTCACTGGAGGTACACAGGATAGTAACATGGGTCTCGTTAGTTGGTGAAATAATGTGGAAAGCGATACAATTTTGCACTGAATAACATTACTCTGGGACAGATTGCTTGGGGACAAGTGGGTATGAGGCTTGGAGGGAAAAATCAGAGTATACTCACCACAAAAAACTAGACTACACCCCTGGTTGAAGCCATCACAGTGAATCAGCAAGTTGACCAAAACATTTCCCAGCAGCCACTTCTCCCACAGCAGAGTCCAAACAGTGCTTCCTGTTCTCTACAGTTAGGTGTCTTATTGGAAATGGTCTCAGTAGATGACAGGATCTGTCTCGTCTCTATCCTTTCTATTGGCCTCCATTTCTCCTCCTGTTTCCTCCCCTTTCTCTCTCTCCCTCTTTCTCTGCCTACATGAAGCTGACTGTGGAAATGTTGTCATCATTCATACTGATGGACTGCTGATATCATTGCTGTCCATTCTGCAGCAACACACAGAGGCCAAAAGCTTGTCTATAGTCCCTTTCCTCATGATGACATACAGGACTGAGTCTGCAAGAGGACTCAACTTAACAAACAAGACAGACAGGCGTAGGAGGTTCTGATCAATATGTTCTCCCAGAAAGAAAATGATGCTGGGCAGGAACAGTAGGGTGTAAATAAGCAGCACCAGAACCAAAATTCCCACAATTCGTCGTTTTTCATCAGAGGGGACCGAGATGGAAGCAGACAGGGCTTTGAGGGTCCCAACCAGGAAGAATATTAACAGTGGGAAGGGAAGGAGGAGGACGGCGCTGAAGATTATGTATATGACCACTTCAGTATATAAATAATAGAAAAGCATGACAAAGACACCAGAAAGGGCCCAGACCAGGACACAGAGCACCACAGAGGTCTTGATGGATCGTCTGCAGCGGTACCACAGTGGGTGGGCGATGACCAAATACCTGTAATACAAGATGGACACAAAGTCTTTGAGGAGCTTCAGAGTTATAAACTAATATAATGTTCAGACACAGAAGCAGCTCCACACATACTGGATAGACAGATAGATACCTTTCCAGGGCGACGCAGACCATGAAGTAAACACTGGCAAACAGAGCAGAGATGTAAATATATAAGAAGATGTTATATATCTTCTCATCCTCAGGTTGTGCCACCTGAACGATCATGCAGCAGAGTTGAAGCAGGTCGGTAATGAGGAGGTTGATGACGTAGATGGGAGCAACATGATCACTTCTCACCTGCAGGAAAACATTGGTAAAAGTCAACAAGCAGTTGGAAACATGTTGTGAAGTCCACCTCCTCCCAAATCTGTCATCTTGCTCTGCCCAGCAGCTGCAGTCAGAGCCATTTCTGACTTTTTCATCCAACAGAAATCTCAGATATGACCCACTGGCCAATCACTGCAGGAACAAGACTAAGGGACAGATTTCCTGCAGCTTCTGCAGCAGTTATGAAGCGTTCTGGCTCAAACACATGGAGTCGCAGTTTGAGGCTCATGTTTGTGTTTGCAAGGTGAGAATCTCTCCTCATTGTAAATGTATTATATTGAGGATCGCACAAATAAGCAGGTAGGTAGGTTTATTGTCACAATATAAAAAGTTATAGAGTGAAATTGAGTTTTGTAACTCCTTTCTGCTACATAGCAGCAGAGCCGGCGCGTCCATATAGGCGAACTAGGCATTTGCCTAGAGCGGCACTTTTGTGGGCGGCAAAATGTGAATGAGCCAACCGGGAATGATCAATGGCTATATGAATTGCTAAGCTGCCGTTGCCCCGTCCTGCCCCCTGCACGAGTCATGACTGAGGGTCAGTAAAAAGAGGACAAGGAAATACTGCAGGATGTCTAAACAACTGAAATTATCTGGTTGCGAATATAAAAAGAGGAGACTATTGAAGGATTAAGCACACCAACAATAGAAGGGTTCGTTGTTAAAATATACTGATCCAGGGAGTATTTGCAAGGATGACACGCCTTCAAGTCCATCACAGAACCAAGAGACCGCTAGCACAGCTAACATTAACTCCCTTGTTGTAGAGGCGTAACCAGAGCAGGCACTAACCCGCCTTCAATCATACCGTCAAGTCTATTGCCATGTCAGGAGATCAGCTGTCAAACCAGCTACCGGAATTTCTACAGAAGAAGAAACAGCAGGTGCTAGCAGCATCCCGAGAGCAGATGCTAACATTAGTCTGCCTTAAAATCTACCGTCAAGTCCACCATCAGCAGGTCAGGAGATTGCTTACTCAGCCAGTGACATTGCTCCACAAGAAACAGCAAATATCAGCAGTATCATCGGACCTCAGACAGCTGAACAAATAAGTGTACACAGTGAGGATACTTTTAATGATCCCAGCAATTGGCAAACAACAGTAACCCAAGGACTTAGAGACATTTTAATAGAGAGAGGACCATATCAAGTGAAAGGAATTGATTTTCCCAAAGACAGTGCACACAGAAAGTTTTTTATAGACGGACATTAACAAATGGAGAAAGGCTGGAAAGGCCCTGGCTAGTTTATTCAGTGAGTAAGGATGTTCCGTTTTGCTTCTGCTGTAAACATTTTTGTGGAAGCGAGAGAAAATCAGCTCTTGGAAGAGAAGGTGTTAAAGACTGGAAGAATTTGTCAAGCATCCTTAGCAAACATGAAAAATCAACTGAACATATCGAAAGTTTTCCTAAATGGAAAGATTGGTCTCGCAAAACACCATAGATGCACAAAATCAGCGGAAACTTGCTGCTGAGACAATACAGTGGCAAAATGTGTTGCAGCGGTTGATTAGTCTCATCAGAGTAATGGCTATGCAAAACCTGCCATTCTGTGGTAGCACAGATAGATTATTTGAACATAACAATGGCACTTTCCTGAAACTAGTGGAGCTGATTGGTCTTTTTGACAGCGTTATGGCCGAACACATTAGGAGAGTGACTTCAAAAGAAACACACGTTCGCTATTTAGGCAATGATATTCAAAATGAAATCATTGCAATGCTGGCATCCCAGATTCAGCAGGGAATTCTCACGATGCTGAGGTCAGCTAAATACTTCTCTATCATTTAAGATTGTACTCCCGATGTAAGCAGAAAAGAACAGATGACCGTGATTGTACGTTTAGTTACAACACAGGGAGGAAGTGTAGACACAGATAACTGATTGTACAGGAGCCGGCATGACTGAGGTCCTTATTAAGAAACTTAGCGAGCTGGATATTGATATTATGGACACGAGAGGTCAAGGCTACGACAATGGATCAAACATGAGAGGTAAGCATAGTGGTGTGCAAGAAAGAGTGCTAGACATAAACCCAAGGGCATTTTATGTGCCTTGCAGCGCTCACTCTCTTAACTTGGTAGTTAATGATGCAGCCTCATGTTGTCTGCAGGCAGTCGACTTCTTTTCAACTATCCAGGAGGTTTATAAGTTTTTCTCTGCTTCCACCTCTCGCTGGGACGTGTTAAAACAGCACATAAGTGAGCGTGGCCTCACAGTCAAGCCTTTAAGTTACACGAGATGGGAAAGTCGGGTCGATGCGCTCAAACCCATCCACGCCAGTTGGGGGATGTATATGATGCGCTGCTGTCAGTGGCAGAAGATGAAAGTCTAACTGGCACATGTGGAGCTAAAACTAGATGTGAAGCCAGAGGCATTGCAGCCAAGATCAAAACCTACCCGTTCATGTGCAACATCATAACATGGTATGACATTTTATATGAGATAAATGTGACCAGCAAAATACTACAGACAACAAGTGTGCTTAAACTTGACAAAACGATTCCTGATGGACTTCCGCGCAGACAGCTGTTTTGAAACAGTATTGGCGGAGGATTTGGAAACAGAGGTCCGTTTTCCTCCACATAGTGCAGTGCGACCATGAAAGAGGAAAATGTTTCACTATGAAGGAGAGGATGAGGCAGTGATGGATCCACAACAGCATTACAAAGTGTTTTTTCAGAATACTGGACTGCTCTATTAATGCTGATGAAGAGCGTTTTTCTCAACTCCAGGAGCACGGGAACATATTTGGGCTGTTGTATGACATTGCATCCATCAAAGAGGAAAACGCTACTGACGTTCTCCAAGAATGTCCAGCGCTGGATAAAGCCCTGACACACGGAGACTCCAGAGATGTTGATGGACAAGAGCTTTTTGCGGAGCTGACTGCTTTGAGTAGGCGTCTACCTGCTGGCACTAAACCCCTAGACGCACTCAAGTTGACACGTGACAACGGGATGGAATCAGTTTTTTCCAATGCTTTTGTAGCATCACGAGTGCTTCTCACCTTTCCTGTTACAGTGGCTTCAGGAGAACGCAGTTTCTCAAAGTTGAAACTACTACCTTCGCAGTACAATGAAACAAGACAGACTTAATGGACTGGCAACAATCTCCATAGAACATGAACTGGCACAGAGAATCGAAATAGAGGAGGCAGTTAAGACCTTTGCTGCGATGAAGGCCCGCCGTGCGCGCTTCTGAAAGGTAATTTTAGCTTTATTTGTTCTTTAGTCATTGTTTAAGATGCTGAACCTGATGATGATATAATGTGCTTACGGACATTTCATTTGTGTGTGTTTTACGCACATAAGAAAGTGGTGTAAAGAGATTTGCAACGGTAGTTTGAGGAGCGGAAATGTGATTATTTGGAAAAGTGCTGTCATGACTGCTTAAATAAAAATGCCAGCAGGCATTGGCTCCTGCATAAATTTTAATATAGTTGACATTTTGGGTACACTCGTGTTGCGCACTATTTGGCCTATGGCATATTGGTCTTTGTGTGTTGTTGCTGGTATACGTTGCAAATAGAATGGCAGCGCTATTGTTTTTCACATAGAGCAGTAGAAGTGCACTTGCCGGTCCTGCATAGCAGACAATATACATTAATAAATAATCAATTATGAAAAATGGTACACAGAAAAACTATCACCAATGGAGCAGTGCTGAGGATGAATTAGAGTTTAAGATAAGTAAATAGGAGGAGCCTGTTAACAGATGTTCATTTCATTAAGTCTTGCAAGTTTTCACCTGTCAGGTTGCAGACAAACATAATAATAAGGTGCATTAAATACAGGCTAACATTTCACTAAACAACAGTTATTATAAACCTCTCTCTCGGCATGAATGGAACAAAGACAATGTTGCCAAAGTTTCATGGTATACTGACATTTAAATAATGTAATTCATACAATCAGGAAAATATAAGGTAAAAACTAAACAATGAACACTGTGTTTGTGTTTGTGTGTGTTTTAATTAAAGAACAAATATTGAAAAAGCGTCCATATGTGACACCATGGGAATGAGAACAGACTGGTTTTTCCTGGTGATAGGGCAGAAATGGGCAGTTGTTGACAGGTTAATAAAAAACCCAAATAATGCTGTACAAACTACTCTGACAAACAACTATTATTACAGGCCTTTGTCCCAGCCCCCTGACACCTAGCCCCCAAACCAGATCCAGATCCTTTACAGACAGACAGACTGTAGGACAGACACACCACACAGACAGGAAATAAATAACTCTCAGTCAGAATGTACATACCATAGAATAAAGAGCACTGATGGCCACCAGGGTCAGAGGAAGGCCGACAGCAATGATTATGTATGTCACCACACTGATGTATTCATCAGGTTTTTTTAAGTACAAGAAGAACTGAAGGTAATTCCGGTAGGTGAAGTTGCTGTAGTCATAGTAGCCACAGATGTAGTTGTAATAGTCGTAGCTTTGGTTCTGTGAGCTGTTGTTAAAGCAGTAATCTTCCATTCTTCAGAGTGAAACCTGTTTGAGAGATCAGGTTATTAAAGGGAGCAGGTTTTTAATATCTACCTAACATTGTTCAGTGACATCACTAAAGCTGTGAGGTGAAGTTCACACAAACACAGTGTACCTATAGTTTACCCACAATCATATCAAATCACAAACTGCTGTCTTTCACTTCTATCATCATTCCTCAACATTTGTCACATTTAACTTTTATTTAATCAAAGAAGAAAAGAAGAACAAATATCTGTACGTGCTGATGTGAGGTCGTTACTGCAGCCACAGAACATCGTCCAGCTGTTTCAGTAACTTAATGTTTAATGTTAATGCTCTTTGGTTTAGGACATCCTGCCTGTCTCCTGTACTCGATGCCCCTCTGAGTTTGGATCAGGAGGTTTACACGATCTGCAGATTTTATCTTCAGGGCGCAGGTTGTGCACTCTTCCTTGTTGGTATTTATTCTCACATTATTTTATTGCATATCAACCCTGTCTCCCTCTGTCCTCATGTCCTGTCTGTCTCTACTGTCTCCTGCAATAAAGGCTAATGTGGCCCCAAAACACAAACTAACAACAGAGAAGTTATTATTTTATGTTTAGAAGTGAGTCCAAAGCTGTCTGCTTGTTACAGTTTGCATGTTCATTTATCTGTTTAATACGCTCTACATAGAAGAAAAAAGTAATCTGATCAAATTTACCTTTAAAAGCTGAGAGACCCACCTGAATGAGTTCCTACACCAGTGGCCGATGTTTGTCCTCTGCATCCAAACCTCAAATATGGGAAGTGATAACAAGCAGCAGGCTGATGATGATCTACAGCTGCTCTGTTAAGACAAAGGAGAGGCGTGAATATGGAAATGATGCATCACAGAAATAGAAGAGAGAAGGTTAGCGGGACAAAGAACCGTCACACTCCATAACATTTATTTGACTGGGAAATGTGCATGTGAGCCGCTCACAATAACTGGCCACAGTGCTGACACACCTGCTGATGTTTTCTTCTGCTTTTACTTATTTCTCTTCTTGAAAAATCAGGATTAAAAAAATCTAATCAAACTTTTAAAATCTGTCATAAACGTCTCCCTGATGACACAGAGGAGGTTCTTTGGTGCTGATGTGAGCTACTTACTGCAGCCACTGAATCAGGTTTGGATCCAGATCCTTCAGTGACTTGAGGTACAGGAGCTTTGTTCTGGGACGCTGTGCTGTCTTCTGCACTCTTTG
Organism: Micropterus salmoides; assembly: GCF_014851395.1. Lineage (NCBI taxonomy): Eukaryota > Metazoa > Chordata > Actinopteri > Centrarchiformes > Centrarchidae > Micropterus > Micropterus salmoides. Next base: position 6,221 of record NW_024042505.1, on the reverse strand, counting down.
CTCCACCTGTTTAATGTCCCTTTGGAGGTGGAGGCTTGTCTGTCTGATGAATCCAACTGTTGAACCGTCTGAATATTTTATCTTCATTTGCAGAATCCGCACTCTGCACTCACACTAAACTCTCTTTCATATCTCAGCTGTTAGGGATCTATGTAGGGGCAGGTTTGGTTATTTATCAAATATATTATAGAAATATTAATGAAGTTATTAAAGCAGTCTAAAAGTGGCTTTTAGTTCTGTAATGATAAAATATCACTAATGAAGCACTATTATTTAATAAATACAGGGCACCACTCTGGAACCAGGGACCAATAGCCAAACCTCAAAGCAGTCTCAGGATCATTTATTTAAACTATCAATAATTAAGCATTATTGAATAAAAACAGGCTGACAGTGAAGTCTCAACCAAAATACCACACACAATAAACACGACTTCTTCAAATTATATTAGGATTTATTCACTTTAGCACGGATTGACAATCACTTGTCATTTGTCATCATCATTTAATAACGGGGGTCACGGCGGGCTGATTCTTCGCCAGCAGCAAGAGGAAAACAGCTAAGTGGACTTAAAATGGGTTGAGAAAGCAGGACGCAGCGATTTTCCTTTTCATAGTTTAATCACAGGAGTTTCATCTTCTTCTGCAGGCAGCGAGTTTTGTTGTGTTAAGAACAAACAGCAAATAAATAACAGAAAAACAAAAACAAAAAAGAAAAGAAAAGCACCACCTTCTTTTTTCTTCCTTTCTTTACCTCATGTCTCTGCTGTCTCTTTGTTACACAATACAATATTTATATTTCTTACATGTCAGAATTGTATTGAAGAGAGGGAGAGAAGCAGATTAAGTGAAATGTAGCTGGTATAACTACAGTATGCTGTCCACCTCCGGTTCAAAGCTGCTGCACAATCAGCATATAATGTATGTCATTTTTTGATATTCTGTTTTCTTTAAATGATGATGAAAATCTTTAGATAGAGAAATAAACATGACATAAGAAAATGTTCCTTTGAAAGCTGCATGACAGCAAAGACCTGCATGAGTTCTATATTTAGTTTGATGCTTTGTGTTTTGCATACAAACTTGCTACTAAAGAAATGAAGGCAGGCGTGAACACATTGTATGTAAAGGATATCAGAACAACAGACTGAAGCACCAGGAAAGACAGATTTGCTTGATTTAACATCAATATATTTAACATACATTAGCCACCAACTCATGTATCAATATCCAATTTAAGGCTGTTTTGCAGTTTGTTTAGATATTTGTTCGATATATTTTTTATTATCCATTCTGCTGTCACACCTGTAACCTGTGTACAAAACAAAGTTTACAGCACGAGAGCCGATTGTTTCTGATTGTTTTCTTATTTCTTAGGAATATAATGTCTCTCACGATGTATTTTTTATGTTGTTATGGTCAGTTTCCAATATTTGTTAGATTACCTGACAGGATTATTTAATAAAACAACAAACATTAAGACAACAACACTTCCTGATGATGCGTGGACATGTTCTTTAGGTGTGATGTGAGGCCGAACTGCAGCCACATCAGCAAGAATCTTGTCCATCTCCTTGAGTGATTTGAGGTGTAGAGCATTGTTCGGCAATCGATGGTCCTCCTGTTGCACGCCCCTCTGCCCCCCTCTGCCCCCCTCTGCCCTAACTGGTCAAACCAGTTGTTGAAACAACAAATGATGTGAGAAAAATGAACTGAACACATTCACAATATATTGTTATATTGTCATATTGTAGATAATGTATACCAAATCCACCTACCTCAAGTCATTACTCCTACACAAAATACTTATACTTATTTATTCCAGCATCCTTTGCACTATACTTCATCGCACTGTGTACATGTGTACATGTATGCATGTATATGTACCTGTATATCACATCCATCTCCGACATGTACAGACTCCTGCATCCTTTGCACTCTGCTCACTGCACTATTTGTCTAATATGTCTATATTGATTTGTTCATAGTGTGTATATTTGTGTTGTCTACACTGAAGTCTGTGTCTGATTTTATCTTATCTTATTCTGATTATTGTGATTTTGTATTTTTGTATCAGTAAGCACATCATGAGCAATGTACAATCCAGAGTCAAATTTCTTGTATGTGTACACATACCTGGCAATAAAGCTGATTCTGATTCTGATAGTTAACATCGCTAATATACAAATAATTCAACTCAGATATTAGTACTAAATGTTACAGCTGGATGTGTTTCCCTGTGCTGTTTGCTCTAGTTCTGCTCCAGGTGGGCTACTTCTGATTGCTAAATGAGGTCCACCTGAGCTGGGAAGGAGGCCCTTAAAAGCTCCTGTGCCAGCTTCAGAAGGACAGCCTTTTTGAATTGGTTCTGCTGGTCTTGCTGCCTCTCAGCTGGGATTTCATGTTTTGACTTTAAGCTTTTCGTGTTCGTGATTTTTTTGCATGATTTCATTTTAAAGGTGTTTTGGTTGTTGGTTTGGGTCAGTGCTGGAGTGCTGTTTGCCCCATGGAGCCGACTAAGGGTGGAGCGTAACATGAGTTCACATCTCGCAGCACAAGATGGTTCAGAAGGGACAGCTACTCACAGTTTGCATATTCATTTGCGTTTCCGAGACCAGAACAATGGGTTTCCTTCACTAGAGTCTGTTTTGTGTTCTGCATACACACAGTCTGATGTAAATCAGTCTTGATGTGAATCCGTGGGGAAACATGCCATGTGTTCCTGGAGATTACTGTTCATATTCAGACAAATACCATGTGCTAAGTCTTTAGGGTGGACCAGTGTCTGCCTTAGTGTGTCCTTGGGTTTAAAAAAAACCTGCCTTGAGTTTCTCTGATACTTCAGACTCGTATGGAATCACAATGTTGTTGCGCTCACTCTTCTTCTTCTGTCCTCGTCACCCATAGTTAAGCTGTTCTTCCTGGATCCTGTGGGTGTTTTCACAATTCAGTTCAATTTTAAAAAATAGATTGTCTATCAGATAATGATGTGTCTTAGGTTTGGGGCTCACAAACATAAAAACGCACACCCATGAAAGACATGGGTAAAAAATACAAAATATTAAAACTATATTACAACACGTCCAATTCCATAAATCAATACGAACAGGTGTGCTTGTTTAAATTGGATATTGCGGTGGGAATAAAATAGTTTTTGTAAATTCTCTTTTTGTCAGCTGATGGGAGTATAGAATAGAATACACATTATTGTCCCCGGGGGGCACAGAGCTGCAACCTGTTGCTTCATAACACAAACATGTACTAAAAAACCCAACATACAGTTAACATGAAATCAACAAGACATCTTAAGACGTGAGAGACATTTTAACTGTATATACAATACCAGATCTTAAAAAGTGCTAGAAGCAAAGGGGCTGGTAACTTTATTGTAATTTGATCTATTGTGCCAGGATTTAGATTTAGAGTTCAGCAGCTTGATAGAGGTTGGGATGAACGATAACTTGAGTTTGTTTGATTTATATCTTGGAACACAGAATCTTCTCCCTGATGCCAGAAGTTCATATTCAGGACAGAGAGGATGTTGAGGGTTTGCAGTCATTTTTTTCTGCTTGTTTCCTGACTGCTTGCTTGTCCAGGCTGTGTAAGGGCTCGTACTCTTTCCTCCCTATTATCCTCATAGCTACCTTATGTGTGCTGGCCGGTCTGCCTTTCAGCTGCAATGTTAAGTTGTCAAACCATGATGTGATTCCATATCTGTCATGCTATCCAGGATCGGCCAGTAGAACATCAGCATGATCTGGCTGCTCACTACATACAGTCTTCTTAGAAAGTATAGTCTCTGCTGCAAAAATCTATTTAATGTTTTTTAGTGGGGAAAATCACTTGTAGCTGGTGCATTTACACCAACCTGGTTTAGTCTGGTTGAACCAAACCCTGTAGTATTAACCTGCGGTTTGTTTGGGTTGGTGTGAATTGTGGATTTGAACTCTGGTGCTGACCAACACACAATCAGCTTAATTTTTTTCAATTCCGTTTTCTTTAAAAAAAACCTTTACATATAGAATAAAAAAGCTGCATGAAAACAATGACCTGCATCAGTTCTATAAATAGTTGATGCTTTGTGTTTTGCATACAAACCTGCTCCTAAAGAATGAAGACCGGCATGAACACAGTGTATGTAAAGTACATCAGAACAACAGACTGAATCAACACTTGCTACTTGTAATTAAAAACTCCTCCTGGATAGGAAAACTCAGAGCTGATTGAGCCAGTTAACAGCTGATTACAGTTAATTACGGCCTGATAGTTATCCAGGATCATCAAATCTGGGCTCAGTGAAGGTAACCCAAAGACAAGTTAAACTTTATGAAACCATGACCCTGAACGAGATCTCTCTGCCACAGTGAGATGTTTTGTCCTCTGCATTCTGTAATAATGTGGAATAAAAAAGTGAGCATTGCTCTTTGTAAAACTACTGAGGAATCAGAGGAATAACTCTGGCTCTTGTTCCAGAGGAGTTTCAACACACTTGTTGTAAGTTCTGAACAAAATCATGAATGTAATGTGGCAGATAAATAAAGGTTGAAAAACATTTCCAAATGTATTCTTTTATTATAATATCTGAAGCAAACTCAGTGACCCAGACAGCACCTGGACAATCAGAACTAGTTTGGGCTGAAGAGAGCTTTATGCAGCTTTCGGGCTTTCCTCTGGTTTGTGCTGAAATATAAGTTTCTCAGATTCAGAATCAAAACCAGAATCATCTTTACTGACAGGTATGTAAATAGACACACATACGAGGAATTTGATTCTGGATTTTACATTGCTCACAATGTGCTTACTTATCCAATAATAAAATAATAAAATTAGACACGTTAGGCTAGAGAACACATATACACACTATAAACAAAAACAATATAGACAGACTGAGACAATAGTGCAATGAGCAGAGTGCAAAGGATGCAGGAGTAAAATTATTATTATCATTGTTATTATTATGTACATGTCGGAGAAGGATCTGATATACAGGTACACATTCAGATACATGCATACATGCACACATGTACACCGTGCGATGGAGCATAGTGCAAAGGATGCTGGAATAAATAAGTATTATGTGCAGGTGTTATGTACATGCAGTCGGTGGATTTGGTATACAGTATTTACAATATAACAATATGAACAGTATGAACAGCACTGAAATAGAGAATGGGGAATAAATAATAAGTGGTAGCCAGTAAACAGTTGCCTGTTTAGAGGCAGAGTTACTGGGTTGTTGCACAGGAATGGTTCCTGACATTATGAGTCAGAAATCAGCTGTTCATCAGAGTAATGGCTTGTGGGAAGAGACTGGTCCTGAGTCTGTTGGTTTTGGCGTACAGAGCTCTGTAGTGCCTACCAGAGGGGAGGAGCTGGAACAGGTTGTGTCCGGGGTGAGATGGATCTGCAGTGATGTTTCCTGACTCTGGAAATGTATAAGTCCTGAATGAAGGGCAGGTTGGCACCGATGATTTTTTTCTGCAGTCCTGATTGTCCGTTTAAGTCTGCTCCTGTCCTTTTTAGTGGCAGATCCAAACCAGACAGTGATGGAGGTGGAGGTGGAGGAAGTGTGATAAGTTGCTACGCGTAGACAAACATACAGCTGACATAAATGTAGAAATATATAAATATGGAATAAACAATTCAAGTTATATAAGAATAATAGAGAAAATGAATACTACTATTTGCAGAGAAAGAACAATTTGGCAGATATTTCCATGTGCATTATTCTGGGTTTGTGTTGTGCAGATGTATTGCAAAATAAGAGGATATTGTATACATAAATATATAAATTGACAAACACAGATGCAGAGACATTTGTGCTATTTGAAAGGACGGAGTGTCAGTGAGGGGCCCGGGCCTTGTTAATGTGGCAAGAGGTTTTGGTCCTGATGGACTGCAGCTTCCTGCCAGAGGGAAGAGTCTGAAACGGGGCGTTCAGCTGCAATCTTTCCTGCTCGCCTCAGAGTCCTCGAGGCATACAGGTCCTGAAGAGAAGGAAGATTGCAGCCAATCACCTTCTCTGCAGAGCGAATGATGCGCTGCAGCCGGCCTTGTCCCTGGCAGTGGCAGCAGCGTACCAGATGGTGATGGAGGAGGTGAGGATGGACTCAATGATGGCGGTGTAAGTGCACCATCATTGTCTTTGGCAGGCTGAACTTCTTCAGCTGACACCGGAAGAACATCTCTGCTGGGCCTTCTTGGTGATGGAGGTGATCCAGA
>NW_024042504.1:0-16189 GCF_014851395.1 Micropterus salmoides | reverse complement strand
GTTAGCGGTATTATACAGGTAACCGTAGCTATTATTTATACATATACTGCAACAAAAGCTATACAGACAAGAGGAACCCTTTTCTCATTGCTTGCTTAAACGGGTAGTTAGAGTGGAGGACAGTGTGAGCACTGTAGTTAAGGAATCTCTGGACATCTGGAAGGGGGACAACACTAAAAAACAATGGGGAATGTATATAGTCTACTAAACCATGTCAAAAAGAGATACATCGTGGATAAGATGAGAACACTGTGAAGCTGTTAACAATGCGATGAGTGACACAGATAGGACACTATGTTCTAGATTTGATAAACAGACAGAATGGATCAGACGAATGACCTCTGGATGGCGTACCATGGTGCAAATGACAGCGGATAATATGCAGATGTGAAATCTACTCTACTCGATATAGCAAATGTTTTTCCTGTGAATGACAATGAGTTTCATATGGGTCATGTGTTTTGTTTTTGTACTTTTAGCATTGATTTGTGTGTTTTAATGCTAACCAGAAAACAACATGTTGATGTTGCTGATGTGATGTATTGCTTAACTGAATCTTTGGTTTGTAAAAACATAGGTGCTTGTACTGATTTTCTGAAAAGTGTATACTTGTAATCATTGCTGACGTATATGTTGCGTATGTCGGTGGAAATAAAATACTTGAACACAGACGTTGAAGCGTCAGTCTTTGTAACAAAGATCATGGAGGAGGTGATGAGGAATATATATTATGCAGGGGGTTACGGAGGCAAGCAAAAACTTAAAAAGGCCCTATTTGACACTACCGGAGTTCGGTACGCAGATTCAGACGTAGAAAACTGGCTCATGAAGCAGATGCCTATACTCTACACAAGACGGCTCCGGTGCATTTTAAAGAAACAAGGTTTTAGTCAATTCAATAGATTGGCAATTCCAGCTAGATCTAGTTGACATGTACGCTTATTTACTGAAAAACGATGGGATACGCTATTTATTAACGTGTATAGATTTGTTTTCAAAATACGCATGGATGCGTTGTTTAAAAATAAGAGTGGTAAATGCGTCACAACGTCCTTTAAAGATATCTTAGCTGAAGGTAGAATACCACATAAAATTCAAACAGACGAGGGAAAAGAGTTCCTAAACAAAGATTCGAGGCGTTAATGAAAATTAATAGTATCGTACACTTTACTACATCAAATGAGACTAAGGCATCTGTAGTAGAGCGCTTTAACAGGACTCTGAAATCTAAAATGTGGCATTATTTAACAGCCAATAATTATAAACGATACGTAGATATATTGCAGGATTTAGTCACCTCCTACAATCATAGTATCATCATAGTATTAAAATGAAACTGATTGATGTAACAAAAGACAATGAAGATATCGTATTTAACAACTTGTATAAAACAAAAGATAAAAGAGTAATTCATTTTAAATATGAGGTGGGCGATACTGTAAGAATTTCAAAACTATGCAGCCCTTTTAAAAAGGTTATGAGTAAAATTATACTGATGAATATTTCACTGTAAAGGAATGCGTGTCAAGGGACCCTCCTGTTTACAGGTTAAAAGACTATGATGGCGAAATATTACAGGGAACATTTTATGAGCAAGAGATGCAAAAGTTATTATAGATAAAAACAAAACATTTAAAATAGAAAAGATTTTATCTAGAAAGAAAAGACAAGGCCGGGACATGGTGTTAGTGAAATGGGTCGGATGGCCAGATAAATTTAACTCATGGGTTTTGGAAAAACAGGTCATTCAGCTACCTTAGCAGATTACAAACACACATATAAATGGATACAGAGGATTTTTTTGTCACCCTGCCCAGCAACTCGTCATGCATTATTTTACCCGAGCAATACAATAGCAAACTTTAGAACAAAACTATCCAAGCCTTTACACTTTAAATCAGCATACGAGGTGGGTTTGAGAGAAATACAACAATGGTTCTATACAACAATGTCACAGATAATAGTTGAACTAAACAGTTGTTTATCTGAAAACGACATGGGTCACGTTGAGCTAGATTACAACAACATTACCAACAGAGTAAGCATTTTACCAGCGAGAGACGTAGAATTAACGTTTCAAGGAAAACTTGCACAAATGTTGGGATTATCCCCGGAGCGGCTTTTAAAACTCACAAGGGAATTGCAACATTTAGATCTCAGCCGCGAACTAACACAGTGTTGACACAGATGCCGTTTTTGCCGCCACATCCAGCCGATGTTAATGTAGGGATGTTTAATATATTTGTTTATACCGATATTGTTTATCATCAAACAGTAGGGGATAGTTACGTCCCTCTTTTAAGAATAGTACATATATCGGGGCCAAACAACAATATGATCACAAATACTTATGACAGACCACACTACCTGAGGCTCTGCAAAACACACATTGATAGTATCGAGATTTCTCTCAAGACAGATCAGAATCAACATATCCCTTTTACATACGGCAAAGTGATAATAAAGCTACACTTTAGACCCGTAAATATCAGTATTAGACAAGGAGCAAACATGTACCATCCATATGCTCACAAGTACGTTGCATATTATACAGCCCAAGCGGGTGGTGATTTACCAGGATACAGCGGCCTCGGTGCTCAGTATGTGCAGGGTTAGGGGGTATCTTTAGGGGTTTGTTTAGATTAGCATTCCCCTTATTCAAGAAAGGATTTACATTTGTTGCCCCTCATTTAAAGACAGCCGCTAAAAACATAGCTACGGATGTTATTACTAATATCATGAACAGACGTCAAGAGGGGTCAGGTATAGAGGCCGTGGCCCCCCGACCAATAAAACGACCTCCTGGGAAAAGAGGGAGTTCCCCACCAAAGAGGTGCAGCCGAACAACAAATAAGAAGATCCATACTAAGACTAGAAAAAATAAACAAGCGGGGAGAAGCAAGTCGACAAAACGTCAGAAGACGAGACATTTTCTAACGAGAATGTTGTTGGTACATAGCCTGTCACAAGAGTGCGTCAAGTCGGAGCTAGACCTGTTTATGGTGCCGTTAACACAAGAAGTATTGAGAAATGCATCTACGTCGAATTCCCTCCTCTAGCAGCGGTATCAGACTCTGCAGCCCTTGAATTTTTCATTCCAGCTAGTACAGAGGACTACCTGGATCTAAACAATACATTTCTGTACACGCGCGTAAAAATCACCAAAGCTAATGGTGGAAACCTGGATCAAGCAGACGAAGTGGGCTTTATCAACTACCCTGCATGTACAATATTTTCACAGGTCAACATATCGTTGGGGGATCGACTCATAAAGCGAACATCAAACACATATCCTTACAGGGGTATAATAGAGTGCCTTTTGAAGTACGGAAAGGACGCTCTGCAGACACAGTTTGGATCCGGACTATTTTGCATGGATACAGCAGGTCATATGGACGACGCAACGGCTGGAGGACGCAATGAGGGACTAGTTAAAAGAATGGAGTACACACAAGGCGGCCGTGTGGTGGAGCTAATATCCCCTGTACATTCTGACTTGTTTTTTCAAGACAAGTTAATGATAAATGGCGTAGACCTCTAGATAAAATTCATAAGAGCTAAAAACTAATTTTGCTTAATGCGCAACACTGCAGACGACTTTCGGATTAATATTATGTCAGCAAGCCTGTTTGTAAAGAAAGTCACCGTATCTCCGGCTGTTAAGCTAGCGCACGCTAAGGCATTAACGCATGGCAACGTTAAATATCCCATAGACAGAGTCTGTCTTAAAAATTTTAGCATCCCAACGGGCACTCGTGTTTGTAATCAAGAAAATGTATTCATGGGACAAATACCTAAATTTATTGTAGTAGGATTTGTAGATCATGAGGCATTTACAGGTAGTTATGCGCATAATCCATTTACATTTAACCATTATGATATAGAGTTTTTATGTTTATACGTTGATGGCCAGCAATATCCTTCAAAACCCTTTCAACCCAACTTTACCAGAGGGAATGCCATCAGGGAGTATCATCAGTTGTACTCCGCAACTGGAAAGTATCTTAAAAACAACGGTATGGCCGTAACCCTCGACGAGTTTTGTAATGGATATAGTCTGTTCTGTTTTAACCTGAGCCCTGATGAAGGATGCGGAGACCATATGTCGCTCATTAAAAACGGTAGCGTTAGATTAGAGGCTCGTTTTAGAAATCCGCTTCAACGAACAATAAATGCGGTTATTTACGCCACATATGATTCTATTATTGAGATATCATCAAGAAGACAGGTTCTCATTGACTTTTTCTAACTTTAACAAACGATAGTATGAATACAATAGAATTGTCAAAAGTACTTGATAAGGTAGTGAAGCAAGGCGTCTTTCTTGGAGTATTTGCTAGTGACCAGCTTCCTAAATCAGTTATTAAAAAGAGACCCGCCATGTTGGTGGTAAACACAGACCCCTCCCACCTGGGAGGACAACACTGGGTTGCTATCTATATTGACAAGCAGGGTGTGGGATCATTCTTTGACAGTTTGGGGAACTCTCCGGTATACTCACATTTTCCTGAATCCTTTTCTGTCTTTCTCAACAGTAATTGTAAGTCCACGCAACATTCTGTTAGACAAGTGCAAGATGTGGATTCTGTAGTGTGCGGTCAGCATTGTGTTTTTTCTTTACCACATGGATAGAGGGTTATCTTATGACAATGTAATGACTAAATATAGTTGTGTGCCATTCATTATCAAAATGATTTATAGATTGAAACGTGTACAACAATGCTTTTTGTTATTATGGTGATTTAAAAAAAACACTTTGAAATGATAAAGTTATGTCTTTATGTATTTATTTAAAACCGATAACGATATACAATTAAAAAGTTATCCAATCACTCAATGGCATTTTAGGAGATACAAATGGACTTGTTTCATTGTTTACTAATCGATGTCCTCTGGTAACAAGAGGTGTAGATGATGATCCAGTAATAAGAGGAGAAGATTCTCCAGAAGTCTTTCTCTTAATCTCGTCAATTTTTCTTTTGACCTGTTGATTTGGTACAACTGATAAAGGTATATTCAATATAGCCAAGGATTGCAGATATTCATCCCAACCTGTAGGTCTCTGGCTGTCAGACACGTTGTGAGAAGCAGTCACTCCTCTTATCAAATCATACACATGAGACCCTCTGATAACATTACCGTTAAACACAAACTCCCCACGTTCAGTCCATGCAGATATGTTTTTTGAGGAGAACATTTTATCCAAAATATGCTGAGCTTTATTCCTGCTGTTTTTTGGCGTGTTTTTTTAAAACTTCTTCAAAAACAAAGTCTCTTCCTTCTTGATTCTTCTGCTCTGAAGAGTGAAAATCCTCAGCGACCAGCATTGACAAAGTTAGTGTGTTCTGGTCTTTTTCTCCTTGTTTTACCATGGTGAGAAATCTCTGCAATGCGATGGAATATTTTTTTGCTTTTTCATGAAGATCTTCAGTCTTTTGATCTAGAATGTCTTTTATAGTATGATCCAGGTCATTTTCAACAGTTTCTCGAATAGACTCATGTGCCGGAGGTCTAAATATGAAGCTGTTGTTTAGGTACCAGAAACATTTTTTGTGCATACTCCATAGTCATCTAAGTTTGTCTTGAACCAATAAGACTCATTATAAAAGTCTAAAGTCTAAGATACTCAGGAGGGGGAGAAGAAAACCGCCAGACTGTTTAAGCAACGTCTTCTTTTTCTTTGAAGCGCAAACTTTTTTATTGGCGAGCAGTCTAATCCCCATCAATCTTTTTTAATTTTTGATACTGTGTCTTATTTAAAGGAATTTTACCTTTTAAAACATTGTAAGCTATTTCGCATAACGCTATCAAGAGGTCTGGTGATGCAGATTTAATAATATTCACTCTCTGAGATGTAGAAGCTCCTTGCATAGTATGCAGTAAAGACAGGTTTCTTTTAATGCGATCAGACATGTTTATTTACTTTCTCTTAGGCACATACACAACAGGCAGGTCTGAAAGCAAGTCAGTTCTGAGTCTGAAATCATCAGGTGTCTTAGCTTTAAAATCAGTCATCAAGTAACCATAAGGAACACTTGAAACAATCCATAAAAAAATGACTCTTCCCAGGAAACAGTTTTCTAGCCATTAGCATGACTTGGTATTTATCTCTGGGATTTTTAAACAAAACAAGATAATTGGTATTCAGATTAATAGTACGGCTAACTTTTCCTTGAAAAACAAATTCTGAACTAGGTATAAAAAACTTTCTATGATGCACGTATTTTGTAAACACATTTTGGACCTCAATGTTATTGCTAGCATCACTCAATAATCATCAATAATCAACAAATTGTTTTTATCTAAAGGCAACAATGTATCATCACATAAAGAAGATGGCAGTCCTTCAATGAAATTCACATTTCTAATTTTCAATAACTGGTCATACAATGCTTGCCAACACGAAATAATGTATACAACATTTTCAATCTGTTCTGAAATTAGCTTAGCGGCATTTTCAATCAACATTTTCACAAAATATGTTTTACCGCTGTTTGAAGGACCTGACACAATTAGACTAAAAGGATGTTGTAGTCTAAAATCAAAACCATCTGTGTCCCTAACAGCCATGGTATGGTAAAGTTCTCAGATCAGGAAAAACTCGTGTACACGACCTGAAGTCTTGCTGCTAATGTTTTATTTTTTATTTCTCAGATACTTAAATTGTCTCCTATTGTTAGGATAGTAGACAGGGTGACATTTATAGTAGACAGGGTGACATCAATCTCAGCTTAAATCCCATAATATCCGACGCTCTGTGATGCAGTATAAAACCGGAAAATGGTATGGATGTGATGTGCTGTTTGTCATTGAAAATAACACTATTTCAATGTCGTTTACAACAAGTCACAAGCTATTTCTTTTAATCGCCATCGTTGTGAGTGGACTGTTTCGTTCAACCTAAATTCATGCTTAAACACAGGTGGACTGCATTTGGTTTACTCTCTTTTCAACCGGGAGAGAGAGAAGTTTAAAACAAACAAAAAATAACACTAGCCTATCGCTTCCTAATCGAGCCAAACGATGGTATGGATGTGATGCTCTGCTTGTTCTGGAAAATAATTATATAAATAAGTATTTCTTTTAACTCATCGTCATCGCTGTTAAGTGTGTGGACTGTTTGTGTAACCTAAATACACATTTAAACACAGATGTAATGCATTTGGTTTACTCTCTTTTCAAACGGGCGAATCCAAATTAGTACCGGGATCATACCGTCTTGTGTGTGTGTGTGTGTGTGTGTGTGTGTGAGTGTCCCCCTTCGGTCAGTGACGTCACTACGCAGGTGGAATGCCCCGTTTTTGCAGATCGGTTATAAAAGTAGGAGAGCCACGGAGCCTCTTTTCCTATGGTGCAAGAGCGCATGCATTTGAAATATTTGTTACTGAGAGTTTTAAAACAAGAACGATAAATAAACACGCACGCATTTGCAAACATCATGTGAGAGACATCTGTTTTGTGTTCTCAGGCATAAATCCATCCCTCTCACTAACTATAGGCTACCGTTTGCACCTCGTAAAGATAAAAAACGGATTTACCCCGTGTCTGATATTACGTTGATCAGACGGATGTTAGGTTTTCTACATTAAAGATTCGCTCTTTCAGCGCAGGCCGACAGGCGCCTGCTTTCAACAGGTTGATGGGCGCATTACTCTGTCCCTCCATGAGAAACTTCGCAGAAATCATACACAACACATTAAGGATGGATCACTAGAAAACATGTCTATATGATGTAGGGGACATATCCTATTCTTGCACCCGTCAAAGCTATAATATCAACCCCGTAATAATATGCATATCGATTGACGTCACTTCTCCTCCAGAGCCTTATGTTTTGGTCTCCTCATGCATAATCAGTTTAAAACAAGAATGCTAAATAATCACACACATATTTTTAAACAATCTCTGTGAGTCTGCATCCTTTTCTTCCCACAGCCAGTGCTTATTAGGGCCCGAGCACGACCGTGCGAGGTCCCTATTGAATTTGCTCGGATTATTAGGGCCCGAGCACGACCATGTGAGGTCCCTATTGAATTTGCTCGGATTATATATATATATATATATATATATATATATATATTTTTTTTTTTCTGCAAAGTAGGCTCAACTGACATGGCCTAAACATACTCGAAAACTCACCAAAATTTGCAAACATGTCAGAACCGGTGAAAAATTTCGTATTCTACAAGTTTCGCACATGGGCGTGGCAAAATGACTCGCTAGCGCCACCTAGAAAATTGGAAAAGATTAGCCCCTCGTTCACGTTCAACCTACATGTACGAAATTTTCTGGGGACATCTATCATATCATGACGCACAAAAAAGCCTCAAGAACCCATAGCCTAAAGTAAACAGGAAGTCGGCCATTTTGAATTTTACGGCCATTTTTGGATGATTTACACACTTTAACAAACTCCTCCTAGGGATTTAGTCGGATCGACGTCAAATTTCTGCTGTGCCTTCTAAAGGCATTCACGATGAAAAGTTGTGCTATTTGCGAGTTTTCGTCAATGGGTGTGTCCGTGGCGTGGCGTCAGAGATCAAGTCTTCGCCATGACACAGGAAGTTGTTGTAACTTACGTATACATGCTCACATCTGAACCAAACTTTACGTGCTTGATAACTCAAGGGGTCATCTTCTCTGCTATTGGTGGACCAGTCAGACAGGAGAGCTCCTACTCTGCCTGCAGACATCAACGATCTTGCCCCTCACACAGTCAGATGGCTTCCTTCAGTGCACTGAGGTGTTTAACAACTCTGAAGACAATACTACCAGCAATGTATTCCTTCTCTTTTCATGTAGACGCTCCGACAGACAGTGCTTTCAGTTTGCTGCATGCATGGACACAGAACTGCGGTATAGGGAGAAGCACACGGTCAGCTGGCTGCAGCTAAATCTGGAGTGCACTCGTATTCAATTCTGTATGGTAAATTCAGTTTTAACGGAGCAGAGCGAGCTGACAGGCAGAGTTAGAGACTTTTTCTGTCCGTTTCTCTCTTTACCAAGACGCATGTTGCAGTCAGAGTCTTCTCTGAAGAGGGCAATGAAGTCTCAGTAGTACCCGATGCGAGCACCACATACAACACAATTTATCAAATTACACAACGGATATACAGTATGAAAATAAGATTGATTGGATTATACTCACAGGAAGTATAAAACCTGTTACATGCGTAACACAGTAATGTCAGGGAAATTACTTTACTTAGATTTAAGTACTGCAGTTGTACATTTGAAATACCTTCCTACCTTTCTGATAGGAAGCCTTCTTGAGGTGGTATAAAACATTTCTTCTTATATTCTGATTTGAGTTGTGGACAACTATGACCACATGAATTAAAAAAATTAAACATTTCACTGCCCAAGTCAGCTATAACACAAGTCTTGTTCATTAGACTACATGCTGTACAGTATTTGTGGACAGATTTTGTCCCAGGATTTATTATGCATTTCTTCTTCTTCGTTGCATGGTTTAGAATAATAAGGTGAGAAATGGGTCTATTCTGAGTTCATCCTGCACTGCAGCAGCTAAAAAAGTCCATTTAATCCCAAAAACGCTTTTCTTTTAGGCAGGCTGGAGCAGAAACACAGTAACGATGAAATGTGTGCTGTTCTCACATTCTTCCTCTGTATGTACACATAAACAACAAGGCAGGGAAATATAAAAGGAATTTATTTTATTGTTTGGGTACATTATTGTTCAGTGTACATGGTCACATCTGAAACAAACTTTACGTGCTTGATAACTCTCCCACCCCGCAGACATCTACACGCCAATACCGATTTATATTCATAGCGGCAAGTGCTATGTAGCTCCACATAGGGGACACAGGAAGTGACATATAGCACCTTCATGCGGCGTCGGAACCGCGTAACAAATTCACAGCCGCACCGGCTGAGCTCCAGAATATGCAACTCGGCCGGTTCACGCGCGGACGCGCTACAAGTGCGAGGGCCCGCCCAACGCTGCTTGCAGCTTTAATTTTTTTTTTTTTTTTTTTTTTTTTTTCTGCAAAGTAGGCCCAAATGACATGGCCTAAACATACTCGAAAACTCACCAAAATTTGCAAACATGTCAGAACCGGTGAAAAATTTCGTATTCTACAAGTTTCGCACATGGGCGTGCAAAATGACTCGCTAGCGCCACCTAGAAAATTGGAAAAATTAGCCCCTCGTTCACGTTCAACCTACATGTACGAAATTTTCTGGGGACATGTATCGTATCAAGACGCACAAAAAAGCCTCAAGAACCCATAGCCTAAAGTCAACAGGAAGTCGGCCATTTTGAATTTTATGGCCATTTTTGGATGATTTACACACTTCGTACTTTAACGAACTCCTCCTAGGGATTTAGTCGGATCGACGTCAAATTTTGCTGTGCCTTCTAAAGGCATTGACGATGAAAAGTTGTGCTATTTGCGAGTTTTCGTCAATGGGCGTGTCCGTGGCGTCGATGATTCGCATGAAACAGGAAGTTGTTGTAACTTCAGTGTACATGCTCACATCTGGACCAAACTGTACATGTAGGATGAGAGTCCCGCCCTGAACACATGTACATGCCGACATTCACCCACAGTCATAGCGCCACCTGCTGGCAACAGAAGTGACCTTTAACGAAGCAGCCCCCGCCGCACGTTTCACCTACGTGCACGAATTTTCTGTGGTACGTGTATCTTGTCCAGACGCACAAAAAAGTCTCTTGGAGCCATAGCCTAAACCCAACAGGAAGTCGGCCATTTTGAATTTTACGTCAAATTTTGGATGATTTACACACTTCGTACTTTAACGAACTCCTCCTAGGGATTTAGTCCGACCGACCTCAAATTTGTGCTGTGCCTTCTAAAGGCATTGAAGATGAAAAGTTGTGCTATTTGCAAGTTTTCGTCAATGGGCGTGTCCGTGGCGTGGCGTCAAAGATCAACTCTTCGCCATGACACGGAAGTTGTCGTAACTTCAGTGTACATGCTCACATCTGGACCAAACTGTACATGTAGGATGAGAGTCCCGCCCTGAACACATGTACATGCTGACATTCACCCACAGTCATAGCGCCACCTGCTGGCAACAGGAAGTGACTTTTAACGAAGCAGCCCCCGCCGCACGTTTCACCTACGTGCACGAATTTTCTGTGGTACGTGTATCTTGTCCAGACGCACAAAAAAGCCTCTTGGAGCGATGCCCTAAAATCAACAGGAAGTCGGCCATTTTGAATTTTACGTCAAATTTTGGATGATTTACACACTTCGTACTTTAACGAACTCCTCCTAGGGATTTAGTCCGACCGACTTCAAATTTGTGCTGTGCCTTCTAAAGGCATTGAAGATGAAAAGTTGTGCTATTTGCGAGTTTTCGTCAATGGGTGTGTCCGTGGCGTGGCGTCAGAGATCAAGTCTTCGCCATGACACAGGAAGTTGTTGTAACTTCAGTGTACATGCTCACATCTGAACCAAACTTTACGTGCTTGATAACTCTCCCACCCCGTTATGGAGGACCGATCCTGACACAGTCAGAAATAAATACAGAAATAAATAAATGCTCAAAAATAAATAAGCATCCAATTAAATACACAAAAAAATAAAGTAAATAAATAAATGTAGGTAGTAATTAAATTATACAAGGAGACATAAATGTATATTTTAATTAGTGCCTTTACTTATTCACCTTTGTTATAATTACCTTATTTGTTTATTCAACTTTATTTATTACTAATTTTTTTAATGTATTTATTTATGTGTGTTTTAATATTTTTGTCTGTTTTATTCTTCCTTTGTATTTATTTACCTTATTTATTTTCACCCATGGTATTTATTTCTGCCTGTCTTTTTAAATTTTTGTATGCATTTCTGCCTCATTATGCAAATGAGGAGGGGCTGTGTCTCAAGGGGTCATCTTCTCTGCTATTGGTGGACCAGTCAGACAGGAGAGCTCTACCTACTCTGCCTGCAGACATCAACGATCTTGCCCCTCACACAGTCAGATGGCTTCCTTCAGTGCGCTGAGGTGTTTAACAACTCTGAAGACACTACCAGCCATGTCTTCCTTCTCTTTTCACGTAGACGCTCCGACAGACAGTGCTTTCAGTTTGCTGCATGCATGGACACAGAACTGCGGTACAGCACACAGTAACGATGAAATGTGTGCTGTTCTCACATTCTTCCTCTATGTACACATAAACAACAAGGCAGGGAAATAAAAGGAATTTATTTTATTGTTTGGGTACATTATTGTTCAGTGTACATGCTCACATCTGAAACAAACTTTACGTGCTTGATAACTCTCCGACCCCCAGACATCTACACGTCAATACCGATTTATATTCATAGCGGCAAGTGCTATGTAGCTCCACATAGGGGACACAGGAAGTGACATATAGCACCTTCATGCGGCGACATAACCGCGAGCAAATTCACAGCCGCACGGCAGAGCTCCAGAATATGCAACTCGGCCAGCTCACACGCGGACGCGCTTACAAGTGCGAGGGCCCGCCCAACGCTGCTTGCAGCTTTATATATATATATATATATATATATATTAGGGCCGAGCACGACGTGCGAGGTCCCTATTGAATTTGCTCGATTATATATATATATATATATTTTTTTTTTCTGCAAAGTAGGCCCAAATGACATGGCCTAAACATACTCGAAAACTCACCAAAATTTGCAAACATGTCAGAACCGGTGAAAAATTTCGTATTCTACAAGTTTCGCACATGGCGTTGCAAAATGACTCGCTAGCGCCACCTAGAAAATTGGAAAAATTAGCCCCTCGTTCACTTTCAACCTACATCTACGAAATTTTCTGGGGACTATATCATGTCAAGATGCACAAAAAGCCTCAAGAACCCATAGCCTAAAGTCAACAGGAAGTCGGCCATTTTGAATTTATGGCCATTTTTGGATGATTTACACACTTCGTACTTTAACGAACTCCTCCTAGGGATTTAGTCGGATCGACGTCAAATTTCTGCTGTGCCTTCTAAAGGCATTGACGATGAAAGTTGTGCTATTTGCGAGTTTTCGTCAATGGGCGTGTCCGTGGCGTCGATGATTCGCTATGAAACAGGAAGTTGTTGTAACTTCAGTGTACATGCTCACATCTGGACCAAACTGTACATGTAGGATGAGAGTCCCGCCCTGAACACATGTACATGCCGACATTCACCCACAGTCATAGCGCCACCTGCTGGCAATAGAAAGTGACCTTTAACGAAGCAGCCCCCGCCGCACGTTTCACCTACGTGCACGAATTTTCTGTGGTACGTGTATCTTGTCCAGACGCACAAAAAAGTCTCTTGGAGCCATAGCCTAAACCAACAGGAAGTCGGCATTTTGAATTTTACGTCAAATTTTGGATGATTACACACTTCGTACTTTAACGAACTCCTCCTAGGGATTTAGTCCGACCGACTTCAAATTTGTGCTGTGCCTTCTAAAGGCATTGAAGATGAAAAGTTGTGCTATTTGCAAGTTTTCGTCAATGGGTGGCGTGGCGTGGCGTCAGAGATCAAGTCTTCGCCATGACACAGGAAGTTGTTGTAACTTCAGTGTACATGCTCACATCTAACCAAACTTTACGTGCTTGATAACTCTCCCACCCCGTTATGGAGGACCGATCCTGACACAGCCAGAAATAAATACAGAAATAAATAAATGCTCAATAAATAAATAAGCATCCAATTAAATACACAAAAAAATAAGTAAATAATAAATGTAGGTAGTAATTAAATATACAAGGAGACATAAATGTTATATTTAATTAGTGCCTTTACTTATTCACCTTTGTTATAATTACCATTGTTTATTCAACTTTATTTATTACTAATTTTTTAAGTATTTATTTATGTGTGTGTTTTAATATTTTGTCTGTTTTATTCTTCCTTTGTATTTATTTACCTTATTTATTTCACCCATGGTATTTATTCTGCCTGTCTTTTTTAAATTTTGTATGCATTTCTGCCTCATTATGCAAATGAGGAGGGGCTGTGTCTCAAGGGGTCATTCTCTGCTATTGGTGGACCAGTCAGACAGGAGAGCTCTAGGCCTACTTGCCTGCAGACATCAACGATCTTGCCCCTCACACAGTCAGATGGCTTCCTTCAGTGCGCTGAGGTGTTTAACAACTCTGAAGACACTACCAGCCATGTCTTCCTTCTCTTTTCACGTAGACGCTCCGACAGACAGTGCTTTCAGTTGCTGCATGCATGGACACAGAACTGCGGTACAGCACACTAACGATGAAATGTGTGCTGTTCTCACATTCTTCCTCTATGTACACATAAACAACAAGGCAGGGAAATATAAAAGGAATTTATTTTATTGTTGGGTACATTATTGTTCAGTGTACATGCTCACATCTGAACCAAACTTTACGTGCTTGATAACTCTCCGACCCCAGACATCTACACGTCAATACCGATTTATATTCATAGCGGCAAGTGCTATGTAGCTCCACATAGGGGACACAGGAAGTGACATATAGCACCTTCATGCGGCGACATAACCGCAAAGCAATTCACACCGCACCGGCAGAGCTCCAGAATATGCAACTCGGCCAGCTCACACGCGGACGCGCTTACAAGTGCGAGGCCCGCCCAACGCTGCTTGCAGCTATATATTTAGGGCCCGAGCACGACGTGCGAGGTCCCTATTGAATTTGCGGATTATATATATATATTATATTTTTTTTTTTCTGCAAAGTAGGCCCAAATGACATGGCCTAAACATACTCGAAAACTCACCAAAATTTGCAAACATGTCAGAACCGGTGAAAAATTTCGTATTCTACAAGTTTCGCACATGGGCGTGGCAAATGACTCGCTAGCGCCACCTAGAAAATTGGAAATGATTAGCCCCTCGTTCACGTTCAACCTACATACGAAATTTTCTGGGGACATGTATCGTATCAAGACGCACAAAAAAGCCTCAAGAACCCATAGCCTAAAGTCAACAGGAAGTCGGCCATTTTGAATTTTACGGCCATTTTTGGATGATTTACACACTTCGTACTTTAACGAACTCCTCCTAGGGATTAGTCGGATCGACGTCAAATTCTGCTGTGCTTCTAAAGGCATTGACGATGAAAAGTTGTGCTATTGCGCGTTTTCGTCAATGGGCGTGTCCGTGGCGTCGATGATTCGCAATGAAACAGGAAGTTGTTGTAACTTCAGTGTACATGCTCACATCGGACAAACTGTACATGTAGGATGAGAGTCCCGCCCTGAACACATGTACATGCCGACATTCACCACAGTCATAGCGCCACCTGCTGGCAACAGAAAGTGACCTTTAACGAAGCAGCCCCCGCCCACGTTTCACCTACGTGCACGAATTTTCTGTGGTACGTGTATCTTGTCCAGACGCACAAAAAAGTCTCTTGGAGCCATAGCCTAAACCCAACAGGAAGTCGGCCATTTTGAATTTACGTCAAATTTTGGAT
The DNA here is from genome assembly GCF_014851395.1 of Micropterus salmoides. Taxonomy (NCBI): domain Eukaryota; kingdom Metazoa; phylum Chordata; class Actinopteri; order Centrarchiformes; family Centrarchidae; genus Micropterus; species Micropterus salmoides. The sequence goes on along the minus strand of NW_024042504.1, from coordinate 751 downwards.
GATTTACACACTTCGTACTTTAACGAACTCCTCCTAGGGATTTAGTCCGACCGACCTCAAATTGTGCTATGCCTTCTAAAGGCATTGAAGATGAAAAGTTGTGCTATTTGCAAGTTTTCGTCAATGGGCGTGTCCGTGGCGTGGCGTCAAAGATCAGCTCTTCGCCATGACACGGAAGTTGTCGTAACTTCAGTGTACATGCTCACATCTGGACCAAACTGTACATGTAGGATGAGAGTCCCGCCCTGAACACATGTACATGCTGACATTCACCCACAGTCATAGCGCCACCTGCTGGCAACAGGAAGTGACTTTTAACGAAGCAGCCCCGCCGCACGTTTACCTACGTGCACGAATTTTCTGTGGTACGTGTTCTTGTCCAGACGCACAAAAAGTCTCTTGGAGCCATAGCCTAAACCCAACAGGAAGTCGGCCATTTTGAATTTTACGTCAAATTTTGGATGATTTCCCACTTCGTACTTTAACGAAACTCCTCCTAGGGATTTAGTCCGACCGACCTCAAATTCTGCTGTGCCTTCTAAAGGCATTGAAGATGAAAAGTTGTGCTATTTGCAAGTTTTCGTCAATGGGGTGTCCGTGGCGTGGCGTCAAAGATCAAGTCTTCGCCATGACACGGAAGTTGTCGTAACTTCAGTGTACATGCTCACATCTGGACCAAACTGTACATGTAGGATGGAGTCCCGCCCTGAACACATGTACATGCTGACATTCACAGACAGTCATAGCGCCA
>NW_024042503.1:0-27464 GCF_014851395.1 Micropterus salmoides | reverse complement strand
GGGTTTTGACACTTGAAACGAGCTGTTGGATGCTGTCCCTCTCGCAGCGTTTGGGACGGAATCCAACAGCTAGATTCACGGTCCTGTGATGTGCCTTCAGAGTCCCCAGAAAGTGAAAAGCACCTCCCAACTCCACATTTCACCTTATAAAAGCCACAAAAGTGCTTACCTCTGCGCTGGTTCAAAAAATTGGACTCCACGGGTCCTGTAGCTGTTGATTTTTTTTATCCTTAATTCAGGCCGACTGGTCCTGCTTCACTCTGCCCTGTTGCAACGTTTCGGAGGGCGGCTTGTCCTTCATCAGCATGACAGAGTGGTACTTTTTAAATGTCCTTTTCCTTAGGTTTCCCTTTAATTTGGTTCAAAAACGGTAAGTATTTTCCTTTTTTCTAGCTTGAGTAAGTGTTTTTCTTGTTGTTCTCTTCAGCTTAGGCCTCTACTCAAATAATATCTGCTAATTTTGTAATCTGCACCCTATTTGGGTGTCTGACGATTAAAATCCAATTCACTTCTTAGCCTTCTCCTGCTTGAGAATTTTTAATTTCCAGTGGGTCACAATAATCACTGATGTTAAGTTTAGGTTTTGCAGCTAGTAAGATGTCCTCACTCACCAGGGAAAGCTCCAGAAGACACACACGGCACTGGCTGGTTAGGGAGAGGGGAAAAAGAGCTGGCCAACCTTACACAAGCTCTGCGTTAGCCAGTCTGGTGCACGTTCCTGTGATGCGCCTCCAGAGACCCCAGAAAGGCAAAAACACTCGCTCCTTGTTTGAGGTTTTAAGCATTTTCCTACATTTCCCATGGTAAAAAACCAAAGTGCATTCCTTTGCATTTGTTCAAAAAATTGGACTTCACGAATCCTTTAATGTCTGCATCCTACTTGGATGTCTTACGATGAATTTTCCTATCTTCTGTCCTATTAATCCAGGCCTACTTGACGATCATCAGTTGATCCTTGTGCTCATCTAGCAAAGCCGCTTGGCAAGGACAGGGCCGTGACTCCCCTTGTAAAGCCGGCTTGGCAAGATCATCTAGCCAAGCCGGCTCGGCAAGCTCAGGGGTCACAGGGGTCGAGCCCATGTTAAGTCAACAGAGGCCTCCCGGACACCTTTTCCGGGGCCCGTTTGGCGAGGCGAGGCTCGACGCCCCGGGGCCGGCCCGGCCAGACAGCGGTGCCGAGCCGGACGCGCGGACGCCCGGGTCGGCCCCCCGGAGCGCCGGGACCCGCCCCGGAGCCGAGGCCAAAGTTGGGAGGTTAGGCAATGTTAAGTCAATGGGGGCCTTTTGGACACCTTTTCCGAGGCCTTTTCCGCCAACGAGGTCCCGCGGCCCCGGGGCTGGCGCGGCGCGTAGCAGCGCCCAGCCGACGCACGACGCCCGGGTCGGCCGGCTGAGACCGCGGGAAGCGCCCCAAAAGGCGGGCAAGGTTTAGAGGCCAGGCAATGTAAAGGCAATGGATCTAGTGAAGCCGGCTGGCAAGGCGGCCGTGACCGTCTAGCGAAGCCGGCTTCGCAGGAAAGCCGAGTTGACACTTTGAAACGAGCTGTTGATGCTGTCCCTCTCGCAGCGTTTGGGACGGAATCCAACAGCTAGATTCAAAGTGTGAAAATGGGCTTCCTTGTAAGCCGGCTTGGCAAGGACATCTAGCAAAGCCGGCTTGGCAAGGTCATCTAGCGAAGCCGGCTTGGCAAGGAGCGGGCCGTGACCGGTCTAGCGAGGCCGGCTTGGCAAGGACATCTAGCAAAGCCGGCTTTGCAAGGACATCTGCGAAGCCGGCTTGGCAAGAGGGGCCGTGACCGTTCTAGCGAAGCCGGCTTGCAAGGACATCTAGCAAAGCCGCTTTGCAAGGACATCTAGCGAGCCGGCTTGGCAAGGAGCGGGCCGTGACCGGTCTAGCGAGGCCGGCTTGGCAAGGACATCTAGCAAAGCCGGCTTTGCAAGGACATCTAGCGAAGCCGGCTTGCAAGGACATCTAGCGAAGCCGGCTTGGCAAGGAGCGGGCCATGACCGTCTAGCGAAGCCGGCTTGGCAAGGACATCTAGCCAAGCCGGCTTTGCAAGGACATCTAGCGAAGCCGGCTTGGCAGGAGCGGGCCGTGACCGGTCTAGCGAAGCCGGCTTGGCAAGGACATCTAGCGAAACGAGTACCAGGGGCACGGCCGCCTTGGGCGCGCGGCTTTGCGGGCCCAGGGGGGGCTTAGTGTGGGCCCAGTTCGACCGAGGTCAAGGTGCCCGGAGGTGGGCCCTTTTTGCTGAATGTTTACCCGGGAATGAGCCCCTTTCTGGGGGGCGATGGGCGGCTCCCCCGGGTGGGCCTTGTAAGCCGGCTTGGCAAGGACACTAGCGAAGCCGGCTTGGCAAGGTCATCTAGCGAAGCCGCTTCGCAAGGAGTGGGTTTTTGACACTTTGAAATGTACATCGCCAGAGGCTGGTTAAGGAAGTAGTAAGGGGTTTAGCCACGATCATCATGGTGATGATCCTTGTGCTCACCTAGCAAAGCCAGCTTTGCAAGGAGTGTTCCGTGACCGTCTAGCGAGGCCGGCTTGGCAAGGTCATCTAGCGAAGCCGGCTTGGCAAGGACAGGGCCGTGACCGGTCTAGCGAAGCCGCTTGGCAAGGACATCTAGCCAAGCCGGCTTGGCAAGGACGGGCCGTGACCGGTCTAGCGAAGCCGGCTTGGCAAGGACATCTAGCGAAGCCGGCTTGGCAAGGAGCGGGCCGTGACCGGTAAGTGAGCTGTAGTTGTTGATTCTTTTATCCTTAATTCAGGCCGACTTGGTCCTGCTTCACTCTGCCTTGTTGCAACGTTTCGGAGGGCGGCTTGTCCGTCATCAGGCATAACAGAGTGGTATCTTTAAATGTCCTTTTCCTTAGGTTTCCCTTTAATTTGGTTCAAAAACGGTAAGTATTTTCCTTTTTTTCCAGCTTGAGGTAAGTGTTTTCTTGTTCTTCTCTTCAGCTTGAGGCTTGTAAATCAGAATAATATCTGCTAATTTTGTAATCTGCACCCTATTTGGGTGTCTGACGGTTAAAATCCAATTTCTTAGTCTTCTCTTGCTTGAGGTTTCAATTTTATATTTCCAGTGGGTCACAATAATTACTGATGTTAAGTTTAGGGGTTGCAGCTAGGTAAGGATGTCCTCACTCTCCAGGGAAAGCTCCAGAATGACACACACGGCACTGGCTGGTTAGGAGGAGGGGAAAGTCCCCGGCTAACGAGTGTTAGCCAGACTGGTGCACGTCCTGATGTTGCCTTCAGAGTCCCCAGAAAGTGAAAAGCACCTCCAACTCCACATTTTCCCTTATAACAGACACAAAAGTGCATTACCTCTGCGCTGGTTCAAAAAATTGGACTCCACGGGTCCTGTAGCTGTTGATTTTTTTATCCTTATTCAGGCCGACTTGGTCCTGCTTCACTCTGCCCTGTTGCAACGTTTCGGAGGGCGGCTTGTCCTTCATCAGGCATGACAGAGTGGTATCTTTTAAATGTCCTTTTCCTTAGGTTTCCCTTTAATTTGGTTCAAAAACGGTAAGTATTTTCCTTTTTTCTAGCTTGAGGTAAGTGTTTTCTTGTTGTTCTCTTCAGCTTGAGGCCTCTAATCAGAATAATATCTGCTAATTTTGTAATCTGCACCCTATTTGGGTGTCTGACGATTAAAATCCAATTCACTTCTTAGCCTTCTCCTGCTTGAGAATTTTAAATTTCCAGTGGGTCACAATAATCACTGATGTTAAGTTTAGGTGTTGCAGCTAGGTAAGGATGTCCTCACTCACCAGGGAGAGCTCCAGAATGACACACACGGCACTGGCTGGTTAGGGAAGGGGAAAAAAGAGCTGGCCAACGACTTAGGGTTAGGGTTAGGGTTAGGGAGAGGGGAAAAAGAGCTGGCCAACGACTTACAAAGCTCTGCGTTAGCCAGTCTGTGCACTGTCCTGTGATGCGCCTCCGCGACCCCAGAAAGGCAAAAACACTCCCTGCTTGTTTGATGTTTTAAGCATTTCCCACATTTCCCATGGTAAAAAAACAAAAGTGCATTACCTTTGCATTTGGTCAAAAAATTGGACTTCACGAATCCTTTGATTTCTGCATCCTACTTGGATGTCTTACGATGAGTTTTCCTATTAATCCAGGCCTATTTGGTCCTGCTTCACTCTGCCTTGTTGCAACGTTTCGGAGAACTATTTGTCCTTCATCAGGCTTTACAGAGTGGCATCTTTAAGTTTCCTTTTCTTTAGGTTTGACTGATCTTCTGCTTGAGGCTTTTCTAATTGAGGTTTTCAGTGAGTCACGGTGAGTACTGAGGTTAAGGTGAGGATTTGGGCTGGGTAAGAGTGTCCCCGCCCCCCGTGGGGCCATCCAGAGGTCACACACGGCACTGGCTGAGTTAGGGAGAGGGGAAAAAGACTGGCCAACGACTTACAAAGCTCTGCGTTAGCCAGTCTGGTGCACTGTCCTGTGATGCGCCTCCAGCGACCCCAGAAAGGCAAAAACACTCCCTCCTTGCTTGATGTCTTAAGCATTTCCCACATTTAGGGTTAGGGTTAGGGTTAGGAGAGGGGAAAAAGAGCTGGCCAACGACTTACAAAGCTCTGCGTTAGCCAGTCTGGTGCACTGTCCTGTGATGCGCCTCCAGCGACCCCAGAAAGGCAAAAACACTCCCTGCTTGTTTGATGTTTTAAGCATTTCCCACATTTCCCATGGTAAAAAACAAAAGTGCATTACCTTTGCATTTGGTCAAAAAATTGGACTTCACGAATCCTTTGATTTCTGCATCCTACTTGGATGTCTTACGATGAGTTTTCCTATTAATCCAGGCCTATTTGGTCCTGCTTCACTCTGCCTTGTTGCAACGTTTCGGAGAACTATTTGTCCTTCATCAGGCTTTACAGAGTGGCATCTTTAAGTTTCCTTTTTTCTTTAGGTTTGACTGATCTTCTGCTTGAGGCTTTTCTAATTGAGGTTTTCAGTGAGTCACGGTGAGTACTGAGGTTAAGGTGAGGGATTTGGGCTGGGTAAGAGTGTCCCCGCCCCCCGTGGGGCCATCCAGAGGTCACACGGCACTGGCTGAGTTAGGGAGAGGGGAAAAAGAGCTGGCCAACGACTTACAAAGCTCTGCGTTAGCCAGTCTGGTGCACTGTCCTGTGATGCGCCTCCAGCGACCCCAGAAAGGCAAAAACACTCCCTCCTTGCTTGATGTCTTAAGCATTTCCCACTTTAGGGTTAGGGTTAGGGTTAGGAGAGGGGAAAAAGAGCTGGCCAACGACTTACAAAGCTCTGCGTTAGCCAGTCTGGTGCACTGTCCTGTGATGCGCCTCCAGCGACCCCAGAAAGGCAAAAACACTCCCTGCTTGTTTGATGTTTTAAGCATTTCCCACATTTCCCATGGTAAAAAAACAAAAGTGCATTACCTTTGCATTTGGTCAAAAAATTGGACTTCACGAATCCTTTGATTTCTGCATCCTACTTGGATGTCTTACGATGAGTTTTCCTATTAATCCAGGCCTATTTGGTCCTGCTTCACTCTGCCTTGTTGCAACGTTTCGGAGAACTATTTGTCCTTCATCAGGCTTTACAGAGTGGCATCTTTAAGTTTCCTTTTCTTTAGGTTGACTGATCTTCTGCTTGAGGCTTTTCTAATTGAGGTTTTCAGTGAGTCACGGTGAGTACTGAGGTTAAGGTGAGGGATTTGGGCTGGGTAAGAGTGTCCCCGCCCCCCGTGGGGCCATCCAGAGGTCACACACGGCACTGGCTGAGTTAGGGAGAGGGGAAAAAGAGCTGGCCAACGACTTACAAAGCTCTGCGTTAGCCAGTCTGGTGCACTGTCCTGTGATGCGCCTCCAGCGACCCCAGAAAGGCAAAAACACTCCCTCCTTGCTTGATGTCTTAAGCATTTCCCACATTTAGGGTTAGGGTTAGGGTTAGGGAGAGGGGAAAAAGAGCTGGCCAACGACTTACAAAGCTCTGCGTTAGCCAGTCTGGTGCACTGTCCTGTGAGCGCCTCCAGCGACCCCAGAAAGGCAAAACACTCCCTGCTTGTTTGATGTTTTAAGCATTTCCCACATTTCCCATGGTAAAAAACAAAAGTGCATTACCTTTGCATTTGGTCAAAAAATTGGACTTCACGAATCCTTTGATTTCTGCATCCTACTTGGATGTCTTACGATGAGTTTTCCTATTAATCCAGGCCTATTTGGTCCTGCTTCACTCTGCCTGTTGCAACGTTTCGGAGAACTTTTGTCCTTCATCAGGCTTTACAGAGTGGCATCTTTAAGTTTTTTTTCTTTAGGTTTGACTGATCTTCTGCTTGAGGCTTTTCTAATTGAGGTTTTCAGTGAGTCACGGTGAGTACTGAGGTTAAGGTGAGGGATTTGGGCTGGGTAAGAGTGTCCCCGCCCCCGTGGGGCCATCCAGAGGTCACACACGGCACTGGCTGAGTTAGGGAGAGGGGAAAAAGAGCTGGCCAACGACTTACAAAGCTCTGCGTTAGCCAGTCTGGTGCACTGTCCTGTGATGCGCCTCCAGCGACCCCAGAAAGGCAAAAACACTCCCTCCTTGCTTGATGTCTTAAGCATTTCCCACATTAGGGTTAGGGTTAGGGTTAGGGAGAGGGGAAAAAGAGCTGGCCAACGACTTACAAAGCTCTGCGTTAGCCAGTCTGGTGCACTGTCCTGTGATGCGCCTCCAGCGACCCCAGAAAGGCAAAACACTCCCTGCTTGTTTGATGTTTTAAGCATTTCCCACATTTCCCATGGTAAAAAAAACAAAAGTGCATTACCTTTGCATTTGGTCAAAAAATTGGACTTCACGAATCCTTTGATTTCTGCATCCTACTTGGATGTCTTACGATGAGTTTTCCTATTAATCCAGGCCTATTTGGTCCTGCTTCACTCTGCCTTGTTGCAACGTTTCGGAGAACTATTTGTCCTTCATCAGGCTTTACAGAGTGGCATCTTTAAGTTTCCTTTTTCTTTAGGTTTGACTGATCTTCTGCTTGAGGCTTTTCTAATTGAGGTTTTCAGTGAGTCACGGTGAGTACTGAGGTTAAGGTGAGGGATTTGGGCTGGGTAAGAGTGTCCCCGCCCCCCGTGGGGCCATCCAGAGGTCACACACGGCACTGGCTGAGTTAGGGAGAGGGGAAAAAGAGCTGGCCAACGACTTACAAAGCTCTGCGTTAGCCAGTCTGGTGCACTGTCCTGTGATGCGCCTCCAGCGACCCCAGAAAGGCAAAAACACTCCCTCCTTGCTTGATGTCTTAAGCATTTCCCACATTTAGGGTTAGGGTTAGGGTTAGGGAGAGGGGAAAAAGAGCTGGCCAACGACTTACAAAGCTCTGCGTTAGCCAGTCTGGTGCACTGTCCTGTGATGCGCCTCCAGCGACCCCAGAAAGGCAAAAACACTCCCTGCTTGTTTGATGTTTTAAGCATTTCCCACATTTCCCATGGTAAAAAAACAAAAGTGCATTACCTTTGCATTTGGTCAAAAAATTGGACTTCACGAATCCTTTGATTTCTGCATCCTACTTGGATGTCTTACGATGAGTTTTCCTATTAATCCAGGCCTATTTGGTCCTGCTTCACTCTGCCTTGTTGCAACGTTTCGGAGAACTATTTGTCCTTCATCAGGCTTTACAGAGTGGCATCTTTAAGTTTCCTTTTTCTTTAGGTTTGACTGATCTTCTGCTTGAGGCTTTTCTAATTGAGGTTTTCAGTGAGTCACGGTGAGTACTGAGGTTAAGGTGAGGGATTTGGGCTGGGTAAGAGTGTCCCCGCCCCCCGTGGGGCCATCCAGAGGTCACACACGGCACTGGCTGAGTTAGGGAGAGGGGAAAAAGAGCTGGCCAACGACTTACAAAGCTCTGCGTTAGCCAGTCTGGTGCACTGTCCTGTGATGCGCCTCCAGCGACCCCAGAAAGGCAAAAACACTCCCTCCTTGCTTGATGTCTTAAGCATTTCCCACATTTAGGGTTAGGGTTAGGGTTAGGGAGAGGGGAAAAGAGCTGGCCAACGACTTACAAAGCTCTGCGTTAGCCAGTCTGGTGCACTGTCCTGTGATGCGCCTCCAGCGACCCCAGAAAGGCAAAAACACTCCCTGCTTGTTTGATGTTTTAAGCATTTCCCACATTTCCCATGGTAAAAAAACAAAAGTGCATTACCTTTGCATTTGGTCAAAAATTGGACTTCACGAATCCTTTGATTTCTGCATCTACTTGGATGTCTTACGATGAGTTTTCCTATTAATCCAGGCCTATTTGGTCCTGCTTCACTCTGCCTTGTTGCAACGTTTCGGAGAACTATTTGTCCTTCATCAGGCTTTACAGAGTGGCATCTTTAAGTTTCCTTTTTCTTTAGGTTTGACTGATCTTCTGCTTGAGGCTTTTCTAATTGAGGTTTTCAGTGAGTCACGGTGAGTACTGAGGTTAAGGTGAGGGATTTGGGCTGGGTAAGAGTGTCCCCGCCCCCGTGGGGCCATCCAGAGGTCACACACGGCACTGGCTGAGTTAGGAGAGGGGAAAAAGAGCTGGCCAACGACTTACAAAGCTCTGCGTTAGCCAGTCTGGTGCACTGTCCTGTGATGCGCCTCCAGCGACCCCAGAAAGGCAAAAAACACTCCCTCCTTGCTTGATGTCTTAAGCATTTCCCACATTTAGGGTTAGGGTTAGGGTTAGGGAGAGGGGAAAAAGAGCTGGCCAACGACTTACAAAGCTCTGCGTTAGCCAGTCTGGTGCACTGTCCTGTGATGCGCCTCCAGCGACCCCAGAAAGGCAAAAAACACTCCCTGCTTGTTTGATGTTTTAAGCATTTCCCACATTTCCCATGGTAAAAAACAAAAGTGCATTACCTTTGCATTTGGTCAAAAAATTGGACTTCACGAATCCTTTGATTTCTGCATCCTACTTGGATGTCTTACGATGAGTTTTCCTATTAATCCAGGCCTATTTGGTCCTGCTTCACTCTGCCTTGTTGCAACGTTTCGGAGAACTATTTGTCCTTCATCAGGCTTTACAGAGTGGCATCTTTAAGTTTCCTTTTTCTTTAGGTTTGACTGATCTTCTGCTTGAGGCTTTTCTAATTGAGGTTTTCAGTGAGTCACGGTGAGTACTGAGGTTAAGGTGAGGGATTTGGGCTGGGTAAGAGTGTCCCCGCCCCCCGTGGGGCCATCCAGAGGTCACACACGGCACTGGCTGAGTTAGGGAGAGGGGAAAAAGAGCTGGCCAACGACTTACAAAGCTCTGCGTTAGCCAGTCTGGTGCACTGTCCTGTGATGCGCCTCCAGCGACCCCAGAAAGGCAAAAACACTCCCTCCTTGCTTGATGTCTTAAGCATTTCCCACATTTAGGGTTAGGGTTAGGGTTAGGGAGAGGGGAAAAAGAGCTGGCCAACGACTTACAAAGCTCTGCGTTAGCCAGTCTGGTGCACTGTCCTGTGATGCGCCTCCAGCGACCCCAGAAAGGCAAAAACTCCCTGCTTGTTTGATGTTTTAAGCATTTCCCACATTTCCCATGGTAAAAAAACAAAAGTGCATTACCTTTGCATTTGGTCAAAAATTGGACTTCACGAATCCTTTGATTTCTGCATCCTACTTGGATGTCTTACGATGAGTTTTCCTATTAATCCAGGCCTATTTGGTCCTGCTTCACTCTGCCTTGTTGCAACGTTTCGGAGAACTATTTGTCCTTCATCAGGCTTTACAGAGTGGCATCTTTAAGTTTCCTTTTTCTTTAGGTTTGACTGATCTTCTGCTGAGGCTTTTCTAATTGAGGTTTTCAGTGAGTCACGGTGAGTACTGAGGTTAAGGTGAGGGATTTGGCTGGGTAAGAGTGTCCCCGCCCCCGTGGGGCCATCCAGAGGTCACACACGGCACTGGCTGAGTTAGGGAGAGGGGAAAAAGAGCTGGCCAACGACTTACAAAGCTCTGCGTTAGCCAGTCTGGTGCACTGTCCTGTGATGCGCCTCCAGCGACCCCAGAAAGGCAAAAACACTCCCTCCTTGCTTGATGTCTTAAGCATTTCCCACATTTAGGGTTAGGGTTAGGGTTAGGGAGAGGGGAAAAAGAGCTGGCCAACGACTTACAAAGCTCTGCGTTAGCCAGTCTGGTGCACTGTCCTGTGATGCGCTCCAGCGACCCCAGAAAGGCAAAAACACTCCCTGCTTGTTTGATGTTTTAAGCATTTCCCACATTTCCCATGGTAAAAAAACAAAAGTGCATTACCTTTGCATTTGGTCAAAAAATTGGACTTCACGAATCCTTTGATTTCTGCATCCTACTTGGATGTCTTACGATGAGTTTCCTATTAATCCAGGCCTATTTGGTCCTGCTTCACTCTGCCTTGTTGCAACGTTTCGGAGAACTATTTGTCCTTCATCAGGCTTTACAGAGTGGCATCTTTAAGTTTCCTTTTTCTTTAGGTTTGACTGATCTTCTGCTTGAGGCTTTTCTAATTGAGGTTTTCAGTGAGTCACGGTGAGTACTGAGGTTAAGGTGAGGGATTTGGGCTGGGTAAGAGTGTCCCCGCCCCCCGTGGGGCCATCCAGAGGTCACACACGGCACTGGCTGAGTTAGGGAGAGGGGAAAAAGAGCTGGCCAACGACTTACAAAGCTCTGCGTTAGCCAGTCTGGTGCACTGTCCTGTGATGCGCCTCCAGCGACCCCAGAAAGGCAAAAACACTCCCTCCTTGCTTGATGTCTTAAGCATTTCCCACATTTAGGGTTAGGGTTAGGGTTAGGGAGAGGGGAAAAAGAGCTGGCCAACGACTTACAAAGCTCTGCGTTAGCCAGTCTGGTGCACTGTCCTGTGATGCGCCTCCAGCGACCCCAGAAAGGCAAAAACACTCCCTGCTTGTTTGATGTTTTAAGCATTTCCCACATTTCCCATGGTAAAAAAACAAAAGTGCATTACCTTTGCATTTGGTCAAAAATTGGACTTCACGAATCCTTTGATTTCTGCATCCTACTTGGATGTCTTACGATGAGTTTTCCTATTAATCCAGGCCTATTTGGTCCTGCTTCACTCTGCCTTGTTGCAACGTTTCGGAGAACTATTTGTCCTTCATCAGGCTTTACAGAGTGGCATCTTTAAGTTTCCTTTTTCTTTAGGTTTGACTGATCTTCTGCTTGAGGCTTTTCTAATTGAGGTTTTCAGTGAGTCACGGTGAGTACTGAGGTTAAGGTGAGGGATTTGGGCTGGGTAAGAGTGTCCCCGCCCCCCGTGGGGCCATCCAGAGGTCACACACGGCACTGGCTGAGTTAGGGAGAGGGGAAAAAGAGCTGGCCAACGACTTACAAAGCTCTGCGTTAGCCAGTCTGGTGCACTGTCCTGTGATGCGCCTCCAGCGACCCCAGAAAGGCAAAAACACTCCCTCCTTGCTTGATGTCTTAAGCATTTCCCACATTTAGGGTTAGGGTTAGGGTTAGGGAGAGGGGAAAAAGAGCTGGCCAACGACTTACAAAGCTCTGCGTTAGCCAGTCTGGTGCACTGTCCTGTGATGCGCCTCCAGCGACCCCAGAAGGCAAAAACACTCCCTGCTTGTTTGATGTTTTAAGCATTTCCCACATTTCCCATGGTAAAAAAACAAAAGTGCATTACCTTTGCATTTGGTCAAAAATTGGACTTCACGAATCCTTTGATTTCTGCATCCTACTTGGATGTCTTACGATGAGTTTTCCTATTAATCCAGGCCTATTTGGTCCTGCTTCACTCTGCCTTGTTGCAACGTTTCGGAGAACTATTTGTCCTTCATCAGGCTTTACAGAGTGGCATCTTTAAGTTTCCTTTTTCTTTAGGTTTGACTGATCTTCTGCTTGAGGCTTTTCTAATTGAGGTTTTCAGTGAGTCACGGTGAGTACTGAGGTTAGGGGAAGGGAAAAAGAGCTGGCTAACGTCTTACAAAGCTCTGCGTTAGCCAGTCTGGTGCACTGTCCTGTGATGCGCCTCCAGAGTCCCCAGAAAGGCAAAAACACTCCCTCCTTGTTTGAGTTTTGAAGCATTTCCCACATTTCCCATAAGGGTTAGGGTTAGGGTTAGGGGTTAGGGATAGAAAACTGAACCTGTCCCCCACGGCGGGAGACAGGAGGTGCACGGTCCGTCCCTCGGATGCCACCCCCCCCACGGTTCCAGGAGGCCTGGTACTGAGGTCGCTCACGAAAATCTCGTGGCTGATTATCAAAGAGGGTGCGATTACGGGAGTACCCGTGCTTCTTCCCGTAGTGCACCACTGTCCATCCTGCATCCTGAGCAGAGCCCATGATCCAAACTTGTTCGTGTATACCACGAGAAGGAAAACAAAAATAATAATACTAATAAAATTGAAATAATAAGTAGGTATCGTATAATCAATAGGAAATAGTTATTTAAAACTGAAGTGTGAAATAACTGTTTTGTTTTTTATGTGTTTTTTTTAACACTTTAATTAACTTTTAATTTTTTAATAATTATTAGTAATTAATTGCAATGTGCCTATTCGCGCGACGTTTCGACCCAGGTGGGTCTTCTTCAGGCGTAGGCACAGAAAAGAGAGAAGGACAACTGTAACTGGCTTGCAGACTAGCAGAGAGATGTTGCCTCTTTGAAGGTCAGAGCAGTAATGAGCCAGGAGGCCCCCTGAGCTCTATTTATACTCTGTGTCGACTTTAACCCCATAAATGCCAGTGAATAGTTTTAATACTGTATTTAAATGAATTCAATTGCTATGTATAATATGAAGTTATGTAGTTTTTACCTCTCTCTTCTATCCTTAATCAGCTATAGGAAAATATGTTTTTATCCATTATTTGATGATATTTATTCGTTTTTAAAGGTGTTTCCCATTGAACTTTGAATAATAAGTATGACAAACTGTTAATAGTTACTCCTAGAGCTTAGCTTTATACACCCCATGTTTCAATACATTTTTTAATAATATTAGTTTGTTTTTAATGGTATTAATTAATTTGAATGATTCTTCATACTGTGTATAATTATGTAGCTGTGTACTTTTTAAAAAAAATTGAAGTTTTATATGCCCCTGAGCTGTAGTTTTTAAATTCCGAATGATATTTATACAATTTTATCCTCTGTCAATGATGTTTATATGTTTTTAAATGCAATTTATAGATACTTGTTTGTTCATATATGCAGTTATATTGATATTGTTTTTGATATTTATTGGTTTTTAAATGCCATCATATTTATTTATTTATTTATTTTGTCCAGGTTAGGTTTAGGCAAGAGGACAGAGGTGGTTAAGGTTAGGATAGTGGCTGGGGAGGGGATAAAATTAATAATAATAATCATACTCATGCAGTGGTAAGTAGATACCTGGATTATAGGCCAATTATTGGGTTTCTCTGACATTCTGACATGCCTCGAAAAGTAAATGTAGGATTCCCCCATCATTAATTATATTTTTTGTTTAGTCCAGATGGTTGTATCGTACTTAGTAAATGGATCCATTTCCTTTCCATTTTTTTTCTTTCAGCGTCTGTCCAGGAAGAATTACTTTGAATCCCCGAAACTCTGAGATTTGGTAAGCCATGTGTGATAAAATGATTAACTACAGGGGTATGAATCTCTTTCCTATTTTTAATATTGTATCTGTGTTGCATCATCCGAGTTGAGATTGAATTTTTTGTCTCTCCAATGTACTGCATTCCACATTTACAACAGAAGATCAGATAGACACAATTGGAGGTACTCGGGCTAAATTTTTGTGAAATTTTGAAGATAGTTTTGTTGACCCTATTCCGAATGTACGTTAAACCGTGAAAATACTGTGGCTTTGGCCTGGCTTTGGCTTGTTGTGTGGGCTTGAGCCTGGCGTTGACCAATAGGTCCTTGAGAGTGTTGTTTCTCCGATAAGCCGAGATTATTTGATGGTTCTGTAGAACACCCAAGTCTTCGATTATTGATCTGAAATTGGCCTTAAATTTGTTGTTCAATGCTGCACTGACTGATGAGAAAGAAGTGATTAGAGGAATAATTTCTTTTTGTTTTGCTTGTTTACGAACGTGGAATGACTTGCGGCAGTGTCTCAGAAAAGACCTGGAGTAGCCCCTTTTCCGTAACACTGTAAACAGAATGTTGACTGCTTCCCGAAAATCATTTTCCTGCGTACATATCCGGTGAAACCGCAATAACTGTGATTTTACGATGCCCTTAAAGGTATGTTTGGGATGAAAACTTGTTTTAAACAATAAAGCATGTGTATCGGTGCTTTTGAAGTACACTTTGATGTCCAATTTTTGATCCTGTTTAAACGACGGTCCTTTGTACACTGTGGTATCCAGAAAATCAATAGATTGCTCGCCAATTACGTGCTTCAGCTTAATGGAAGGGTCATGTGTGTTCAAAATGTTTAGAAATTGATCAAAATCTTCCCTCGAATCAGTCCAGATTCCCCAAATATCATCCAAATATCTCAGGAACTTCAGAGGCTTCTTTGGACATTTAGACAGAGCTTCTTCCTCCCAGTTGGCCATAAAAATATTTGCATAGGCTGGGGCAAATCGTTTACCCATTGCTGTGCCTTTTATTTGCAAATAATATTCCCCGTTAAATTCAAAGTCGTTTCGCGTCAAATTGATCTCCAGTAATTGCAACAATTCCTCGTCCGGTCTATTGTCGTCTGGATATTTTTGGAACACTTTATTCACCGCCGATAACCCTGCTCTGGTGTCAATATTTGTGTACAAGCTGTCAATGTCAATTGTGAAAAATAAGGAGCTTGGAGGGATTTTTAGGTTTTTGACGATCTCAGTGAAATGGTAAGTATCTTTGACATATGATGCATGTTTGACTGACAAGGGGTTCAGATAGTAATCAATATATTCCGCTGTCCTATATGTTTCGCTACTACAGTCCGAGACAATGGGCCTACCCGGAGGCACCTCAAACGGTATACTCCATTTTTCCGGTTCTTTGTGGATCTTGGGTAAAATGTAGAACCTCCGTTCTCTCAATTGTGCGTCTCCTTTTAAATATTGTTTTTGCTTGTTGTTGATAAATCCTTTGATTTTTAAAGTCTCCAATATGTCATGCACCAGTGGGATGGATTCTAAATAGATTGGTCTTTCCAATTTCTTGTAATAATTTTTATCCGTTAACTGGCGATGCACCTCTGTGATATATTGTTCCCTCCCTAAAATTACTACTGAGCTCCCTTTGTCAGCAGGTTTAATTACAATCTGTTTGTTATTCATCAATTCCCTGAGTGCTTTCACCTCGTCTTGTGATAAATTTTGTTTTTCCTGATGAAACCTGAAAAACTGTTTGAAATCCTTGTTGTCTTTTTGAATTAATAAATGTATTTCTGGTAGCAATTTGTGCGGTGGTGGTGTCCAGTTTGATGGAGGTCGAAATGGCAGTGGTGTGTCTTTTTTTGTGTGTCTGAAATAAGTTGCCAATTTTATTTTCCTGTGATAGGTTTGGATGTCCAGTTCTAATTGTTTCTTTTGGTTTTTAGTCAAGTCTATAGTTGGAACGAAGGTTAAGCCTCTGTTCAACAGCTCCAGCTGTGCTTTGGTGAGGTTAAAATTCTTGGCCAAGACTACAACATTCTGAGATGCGAGGGGTTGTGACCCCTTATCCCCTTCCTGTAGCAGACTTACGGGGCTTTGAAGTTTAAACAACCACCCCAGTGCTCCAGCATTGCTCGGGCAGTTTCCTTTGTCCAGTGTACGTGGTCTTTTTCGGTATGGAACTCAAAGGTAGGAAGAGGGGGAAGGAACGGCATATTTCTGGTAATATGCCCGTTGATTGTTTGTAAAGTCACCCGTTCCTCCCTCTTCAGCAACGCCGAATAGTTTATCAGTGGGATCCACACCTCTGCATATGGAAACTGTTTTTTGGCTGTTCTCAGTGCAGCTTGCATCTGTTTGATCGCCGTCTCCTTTGCCTTTTGTCCCCGACAGTTAATGCCAAACGAGAGCACAACTTTCTCCACTATCACGTGTTTGGATGCCTTGGAAAGAACAGACTGTGCATGGCGGAAGTTTGCACCTGGGTAACTCTCAATCTGCAGGTCCGGGATCTTATACATCGGCATCCTTGACAGGTTGGAGTCCCCAATTATGAGGTACTTTTTGCACACACACAGCCCCCATTCAGACATCTTGCGCTCTGTACTAATGTGTCTTTTCACCTTGTACATGTGTGGTTGTGGAGTGGATGTGTTGTCAATTGGTGGATCAGTTTGGGGTGGGACATTGTCGTCCACCTGAGACCTGCGTGACCCGTTTTCTGTGTGATGGATCTCCGCTGTTGTTTCTTCCACAACGCCGAGAAGCGGACTGTCATCCTGTAACACACAAGTATTTTGTCTCCCTGACCTTAGTCGGGGTCTCTGCTGCTTGGGAGAATCTCGCTGAGGGGACTGGGGAGCGAGACCTGTCTCTCGGTCTTCCCCTCCCGTTACTACTGGTTGTGGAGTCTCTGTCCCTTGTTCTGTGTGTGTTGGACGTGGAGCTTGTGGTTGTTGTGTAGTTGCATGCTGTGGTGGATCTGTAGTTGTGTGTTGTGGTTGTTGTGTAGTCTTCTGTTGTGGTGCTTGTGTCTCTACAGCTGACTCCCTGCCAGGAGCCATGGAAGCCATGATCAGTGCTTCTGCATGGTCAATGACTTCCTGCCTTATGCGGGGCAGGTTTCTGTGGGCCCATTTTACGGCCACCCCAAAGGCTGTCTTCCAATCTGGAGTCAGATCGTTGGAGAGGTCTGCTACCAAGGACTCGAGGCCAGCTTTGTAGTGGTCTTCCAAAATGACCAGTGTGTTATAGCCCCAGTTTTTAGCATTCCCCACTATCAAGTCCACCGTGCCAGAGGTGGGGGACGCCGGCTTAATCATAGTGGCCAAATTCTCCACCATCCGAGAGATCATTTTTGGTTCAGCTTTACCTGGTTCGGGAGTGATGTTTTGCAGGTGGTGAACCATTTTAATCACTTTGTGGAGTTTACGCACCAGCTGACCAAATTTTGGGTCAGCCGGAGTGAACGGCTGGTTCCTGTTCAATGGAAACTCCCTCAGTTGCTGCTTTGGTCGCTGGTAGGGTCTCTGACCCCGAGTTGGAAAATTCCCATTCCCAAAAGCCCGGCTTTGGGTGTTCTGACGGGTCACAGCCGCATAGGAACGGGACTGGGGACCAAGGTACCTCCCAGAGACCGGGGAACGGGCACGAAACAAAGGAGGCGCAGGCCGGTTAGGGATAGAAAACTGAACCTGTCCCCCACGGCGGGAGACAGGAGGTGCACGGTCCGTCCCTCGGATGCCACCCCCCCACGGTTCCAGGAGGCCTGGTACTGAGGTCGCTCACGAAAATCTCGTGGCTGATTATCAAAGAGGGTGCGATTACGGGAGTACCCGTGCTTCTTCCCGTAGTGCACCACTGTCCATCCTGCATCCTGAGCAGAGCCCATGATCCAAACTTGTTCGTGTATACCACGAGAAGGAAAACAAAAATAATAATACTAATAAAATTGAAATAATAAGTAGGTATCGTATAATCAATAGGAAATAGTTATTTAAAACTGAAGTGTGAAATAACTGTTTTGTTTTTTATGTGTTTTTTTTAACACTTTAATTAACTTTTAATTTTTTAATAATTATTAGTAATTAATTGCAATGTGCCTATTCGCGCGACGTTTCGACCCAGGTGGGTCTTCTTCAGGCGTAGGCACAGAAAAGAGAGAAGGACGAACTGTAACTGGCTTGCAGACTAGCAGAGAGATGTTGCCTCTTTGAAGGTCAGAGCAGTAATGAGCCAGGAGGCCCCCTGAGCTCTATTTATACTCTGTGTCGACTTTAACCCCATAAATGCCAGTGAATAGTTTTAATACTGTATTTAAATGAATTCAATTGCTATGTATAATATGAAGTTATGTAGTTTTTACCTCTCTCTTCTATCCTTAATCAGCTATAGGAAAATATGTTTTTATCCATTATTTGATGATATTTATTCGTTTTTAAAGGTGTTTCCCATTGAACTTTGAATAATAAGTATGACAAACTGTTAATAGTTACTCCTAGAGCTTAGCTTTATACACCCCATGTTTCAATACATTTTTTAATAATATTAGTTTGTTTTTAATGGTATTAATTAATTTGAATGATTCTTCATACTGTGTATAATTATGTAGCTGTGTACTTTTTAAAAAAAATTGAAGTTTTATATGCCCCTGAGCTGTAGTTTTTAAATTCCGAATGATATTTATACAATTTTATCCTCTGTCAATGATGTTTATATGTTTTTAAATGCAATTTATAGATACTTGTTTGTTCATATATGCAGTTATATTGATATTGTTTTTGATATTTATTGGTTTTTAAATGCCATCATATTTATTTATTTATTTATTTTGTCCAGGTTAGGTTTAGGCAAGAGGACAGAGGTGGTTAAGGTTAGGATAGTGGCTGGGGAGGGGATAAAATTAATAATAATAATCATACTCATGCAGTGGTAAGTAGATACCTGGATTATAGGCCAATTATTGGGTTTCTCTGACATTCTGACATGCCTCGAAAAGTAAATGTAGGATTCCCCCATCATTAATTATATTTTTTGTTTAGTCCAGATGGTTGTATCGTACTTAGTAAATGGATCCATTTCCTTTCCATTTTTTTTCTTTCAGCGTCTGTCCAGGAAGAATTACTTTGAATCCCCGAAACTCTGAGATTTGGTAAGCCATGTGTGATAAAATGATTAACTACAGGGGTATGAATCTCTTTCCTATTTTTAATATTGTATCTGTGTTGCATCATCCGAGTTGAGATTGAATTTTTTGTCTCTCCAATGTACTGCATTCCACATTTACAACAGAAGATCAGATAGACACAATTGGAGGTACTCGGGCTAAATTTTTGTGAAATTTTGAAGATAGTTTTGTTGACCCTATTCCGAATGTACGTTAAACCGTGAAAATACTGTGGCTTTGGCCTGGCTTTGGCTTGTTGTGTGGGCTTGAGCCTGGCGTTGACCAATAGGTCCTTGAGAGTGTTGTTTCTCCGATAAGCCGAGATTATTTGATGGTTCTGTAGAACACCCAAGTCTTCGATTATTGATCTGAAATTGGCCTTAAATTTGTTGTTCAATGCTGCACTGACTGATGAGAAAGAAGTGATTAGAGGAATAATTTCTTTTTGTTTTGCTTGTTTACGAACGTGGAATGACTTGCGGCAGTGTCTCAGAAAAGACCTGGAGTAGCCCCTTTTCCGTAACACTGTAAACAGAATGTTGACTGCTTCCCGAAAATCATTTTCCTGCGTACATATCCGGTGAAACCGCAATAACTGTGATTTTACGATGCCCTTAAAGGTATGTTTGGGATGAAAACTTGTTTTAAACAATAAAGCATGTGTATCGGTGCTTTTGAAGTACACTTTGATGTCCAATTTTTGATCCTGTTTAAACGACGGTCCTTTGTACACTGTGGTATCCAGAAAATCAATAGATTGCTCGCCAATTACGTGCTTCAGCTTAATGGAAGGGTCATGTGTGTTCAAAATGTTTAGAAATTGATCAAAATCTTCCCTCGAATCAGTCCAGATTCCCCAAATATCATCCAAATATCTCAGGAACTTCAGAGGCTTCTTTGGACATTTAGACAGAGCTTCTTCCTCCCAGTTGGCCATAAAAATATTTGCATAGGCTGGGGCAAATCGTTTACCCATTGCTGTGCCTTTTATTTGCAAATAATATTCCCCGTTAAATTCAAAGTCGTTTCGCGTCAAATTGATCTCCAGTAATTGCAACAATTCCTCGTCCGGTCTATTGTCGTCTGGATATTTTTGGAACACTTTATTCACCGCCGATAACCCTGCTCTGGTGTCAATATTTGTGTACAAGCTGTCAATGTCAATTGTGAAAAATAAGGAGCTTGGAGGGATTTTTAGGTTTTTGACGATCTCAGTGAAATGGTAAGTATCTTTGACATATGATGCATGTTTGACTGACAAGGGGTTCAGATAGTAATCAATATATTCCGCTGTCCTATATGTTTCGCTACTACAGTCCGAGACAATGGGCCTACCCGGAGGCACCTCAAACGGTATACTCCATTTTTCCGGTTCTTTGTGGATCTTGGGTAAAATGTAGAACCTCCGTTCTCTCAATTGTGCGTCTCCTTTTAAATATTGTTTTTGCTTGTTGTTGATAAATCCTTTGATTTTTAAAGTCTCCAATATGTCATGCACCAGTGGGATGGATTCTAAATAGATTGGTCTTTCCAATTTCTTGTAATAATTTTTATCCGTTAACTGGCGATGCACCTCTGTGATATATTGTTCCCTCCCTAAAATTACTACTGAGCTCCCTTTGTCAGCAGGTTTAATTACAATCTGTTTGTTATTCATCAATTCCCTGAGTGCTTTCACCTCGTCTTGTGATAAATTTTGTTTTTCCTGATGAAACCTGAAAAACTGTTTGAAATCCTTGTTGTCTTTTTGAATTAATAAATGTATTTCTGGTAGCAATTTGTGCGGTGGTGGTGTCCAGTTTGATGGAGGTCGAAATGGCAGTGGTGTGTCTTTTTTTGTGTGTCTGAAATAAGTTGCCAATTTTATTTTCCTGTGATAGGTTTGGATGTCCAGTTCTAATTGTTTCTTTTGGTTTTTAGTCAAGTCTATAGTTGGAACGAAGGTTAAGCCTCTGTTCAACAGCTCCAGCTGTGCTTTGGTGAGGTTAAAATTCTTGGCCAAGACTACAACATTCTGAGATGCGAGGGGTTGTGACCCCTTATCCCCTTCCTGTAGCAGACTTACGGGGCTTTGAAGTTTAAACAACCACCCCAGTGCTCCAGCATTGCTCGGGCAGTTTCCTTTGTCCAGTGTACGTGGTCTTTTTCGGTATGGAACTCAAAGGTAGGAAGAGGGGGAAGGAACGGCATATTTCTGGTAATATGCCCGTTGATTGTTTGTAAAGTCACCCGTTCCTCCCTCTTCAGCAACGCCGAATAGTTTATCAGTGGGATCCACACCTCTGCATATGGAAACTGTTTTTTGGCTGTTCTCAGTGCAGCTTGCATCTGTTTGATCGCCGTCTCCTTTGCCTTTTGTCCCCGACAGTTAATGCCAAACGAGAGCACAACTTTCTCCACTATCACGTGTTTGGATGCCTTGGAAAGAACAGACTGTGCATGGCGGAAGTTTGCACCTGGGTAACTCTCAATCTGCAGGTCCGGGATCTTATACATCGGCATCCTTGACAGGTTGGAGTCCCCAATTATGAGGTACTTTTTGCACACACACAGCCCCCATTCAGACATCTTGCGCTCTGTACTAATGTGTCTTTTCACCTTGTACATGTGTGGTTGTGGAGTGGATGTGTTGTCAATTGGTGGATCAGTTTGGGGTGGGACATTGTCGTCCACCTGAGACCTGCGTGACCCGTTTTCTGTGTGATGGATCTCCGCTGTTGTTTCTTCCACAACGCCGAGAAGCGGACTGTCATCCTGTAACACACAAGTATTTTGTCTCCCTGACCTTAGTCGGGGTCTCTGCTGCTTGGGAGAATCTCGCTGAGGGGACTGGGGAGCGAGACCTGTCTCTCGGTCTTCCCCTCCCGTTACTACTGGTTGTGGAGTCTCTGTCCCTTGTTCTGTGTGTGTTGGACGTGGAGCTTGTGGTTGTTGTGTAGTTGCATGCTGTGGTGGATCTGTAGTTGTGTGTTGTGGTTGTTGTGTAGTCTTCTGTTGTGGTGCTTGTGTCTCTACAGCTGACTCCCTGCCAGGAGCCATGGAAGCCATGATCAGTGCTTCTGCATGGTCAATGACTTCCTGCCTTATGCGGGGCAGGTTTCTGTGGGCCCATTTTACGGCCACCCCAAAGGCTGTCTTCCAATCTGGAGTCAGATCGTTGGAGAGGTCTGCTACCAAGGACTCGAGGCCAGCTTTGTAGTGGTCTTCCAAAATGACCAGTGTGTTATAGCCCCAGTTTTTAGCATTCCCCACTATCAAGTCCACCGTGCCAGAGGTGGGGGACGCCGGCTTAATCATAGTGGCCAAATTCTCCACCATCCGAGAGATCATTTTTGGTTCAGCTTTACCTGGTTCGGGAGTGATGTTTTGCAGGTGGTGAACCATTTTAATCACTTTGTGGAGTTTACGCACCAGCTGACCAAATTTTGGGTCAGCCGGAGTGAACGGCTGGTTCCTGTTCAATGGAAACTCCCTCAGTTGCTGCTTTGGTCGCTGGTAGGGTCTCTGACCCCGAGTTGGAAAATTCCCATTCCCAAAAGCCCGGCTTTGGGTGTTCTGACGGGTCACAGCCGCATAGGAACGGGACTGGGGACCAAGGTACCTCCCAGAGACCGGGGAACGGGCACGAAACAAAGGAGGCGCAGGCCGGTTAGGGATAGAAAACTGAACCTGTCCCCCACGGCGGGAGACAGGAGGTGCACGGTCCGTCCCTCGGATGCCACCCCCCCCACGGTTCCAGGAGGCCTGGTACTGAGGTCGCTCACGAAAATCTCGTGGCTGATTATCAAAGAGGGTGCGATTACGGGAGTACCCGTGCTTCTTCCCGTAGTGCACCACTGTCCATCCTGCATCCTGAGCAGAGCCCATGATCCAAACTTGTTCGTGTATACCACGAGAAGGAAAACAAAAATAATAATACTAATAAAATTGAAATAATAAGTAGGTATCGTATAATCAATAGGAAATAGTTATTTAAAACTGAAGTGTGAAATAACTGTTTTGTTTTTTATGTGTTTTTTTTAACACTTTAATTAACTTTTAATTTTTTAATAATTATTAGTAATTAATTGCAATGTGCCTATTCGCGCGACGTTTCGACCCAGGTGGGTCTTCTTCAGGCGTAGGCACAGAAAAGAGAGAAGGACGAACTGTAACTGGCTTGCAGACTAGCAGAGAGATGTTGCCTCTTTGAAGGTCAGAGCAGTAATGAGCCAGGAGGCCCCCTGAGCTCTATTTATACTCTGTGTCGACTTTAACCCCATAAATGCCAGTGAATAGTTTTAATACTGTATTTAAATGAATTCAATTGCTATGTATAATATGAAGTTATGTAGTTTTACCTCTCTCTTCTATCCTTAATCAGCTATAGGAAAATATGTTTTTATCCATTATTTGATGATATTTATTCGTTTTTAAAGGTGTTTCCCATTGAACTTTGAATAATAAGTATGACAAACTGTTAATAGTTACTCCTAGAGCTTAGCTTTATACACCCCATGTTTCAATACATTTTTTAATAATATTAGTTTGTTTTTAATGGTATTAATTAATTTGAATGATTCTTCATACTGTGTATAATTATGTAGCTGTGTACTTTTTAAAAAAATTGAAGTTTTATATGCCCCTGAGCTGTAGTTTTTAAATTCCGAATGATATTTATACAATTTTATCCTCTGTCAATGATGTTTATATGTTTTTAAATGCAATTTATAGATACTTGTTTGTTCATATATGCAGTTATATTGATATTGTTTTTGATATTTATTGGTTTTTAAATGCCATCATATTTATTTATTTATTTATTTTGTCCAGGTTAGGTTTAGGCAAGAGGACAGAGGTGGTTAAGGTTAGGATAGTGGCTGGGGAGGGGATAAAATTAATAATAATAATCATACTCATGCAGTGGTAAGTAGATACCTGGATTATAGGCCAATTATTGGGTTTCTCTGACATTCTGACATGCCTCGAAAAGTAAATGTAGGATTCCCCCATCATTAATTATATTTTTTGTTTAGTCCAGATGGTTGTATCGTACTTAGTAAATGGATCCATTTCCTTTCCATTTTTTTTCTTTCAGCGTCTGTCCAGGAAGAATTACTTTGAATCCCCGAAACTCTGAGATTTGGTAAGCCATGTGTGATAAAATGATTAACTACAGGGGTATGAATCTCTTTCCTATTTTTAATATTGTATCTGTGTTGCATCATCCGAGTTGAGATTGAATTTTTTGTCTCTCCAATGTACTGCATTCCACATTTACAACAGAAGATCAGATAGACACAATTGGAGGTACTCGGGCTAAATTTTTGTGAAATTTTGAAGATAGTTTTGTTGACCCTATTCCGAATGTACGTTAAACCGTGAAAATACTGTGGCTTTGGCCTGGCTTTGGCTTGTTGTGTGGGCTTGAGCCTGGCGTTGACCAATAGGTCCTTGAGAGTGTTGTTTCTCCGATAAGCCGAGATTATTTGATGGTTCTGTAGAACACCCAAGTCTTCGATTATTGATCTGAAATTGGCCTTAAATTTGTTGTTCAATGCTGCACTGACTGATGAGAAAGAAGTGATTAGAGGAATAATTTCTTTTTGTTTTGCTTGTTTACGAACGTGGAATGACTTGCGGCAGTGTCTCAGAAAAGACCTGGAGTAGCCCCTTTTCCGTAACACTGTAAACAGAATGTTGACTGCTTCCCGAAAATCATTTTCCTGCGTACATATCCGGTGAAACCGCAATAACTGTGATTTTACGATGCCCTTAAAGGTATGTTTGGGATGAAAACTTGTTTTAAACAATAAAGCATGTGTATCGGTGCTTTTGAAGTACACTTTGATGTCCAATTTTTGATCCTGTTTAAACGACGGTCCTTTGTACACTGTGGTATCCAGAAAATCAATAGATTGCTCGCCAATTACGTGCTTCAGCTTAATGGAAGGGTCATGTGTGTTCAAAATGTTTAGAAATTGATCAAAATCTTCCCTCGAATCAGTCCAGATTCCCCAAATATCATCCAAATATCTCAGGAACTTCAGAGGCTTCTTTGGACATTTAGACAGAGCTTCTTCCTCCCAGTTGGCCATAAAAATATTTGCATAGGCTGGGGCAAATCGTTTACCCATTGCTGTGCCTTTTATTTGCAAATAATATTCCCCGTTAAATTCAAAGTCGTTTCGCGTCAAATTGATCTCCAGTAATTGCAACAATTCCTCGTCCGGTCTATTGTCGTCTGGATATTTTTGGAACACTTTATTCACCGCCGATAACCCTGCTCTGGTGTCAATATTTGTGTACAAGCTGTCAATGTCAATTGTGAAAAATAAGGAGCTTGGAGGGATTTTTAGGTTTTTGACGATCTCAGTGAAATGGTAAGTATCTTTGACATATGATGCATGTTTGACTGACAAGGGGTTCAGATAGTAATCAATATATTCCGCTGTCCTATATGTTTCGCTACTACAGTCCGAGACAATGGGCCTACCCGGAGGCACCTCAAACGGTATACTCCATTTTTCCGGTTCTTTGTGGATCTTGGGTAAAATGTAGAACCTCCGTTCTCTCAATTGTGCGTCTCCTTTTAAATATTGTTTTGCTTGTTGTTGATAAATCCTTTGATTTTTAAAGTCTCCAATATGTCATGCACCAGTGGGATGGATTCTAAATAGATTGGTCTTTCCAATTTCTTGTAATAATTTTTATCCGTTAACTGGCGATGCACCTCTGTGATATATTGTTCCCTCCCTAAAATTACTACTGAGCTCCCTTTGTCAGCAGGTTTAATTACAATCTGTTTGTTATTCATCAATTCCCTGAGTGCTTTCACCTCGTCTTGTGATAAATTTTGTTTTTCCTGATGAAACCTGAAAAACTGTTTGAAATCCTTGTTGTCTTTTTGAATTAATAAATGTATTTCTGGTAGCAATTTGTGCGGTGGTGGTGTCCAGTTTGATGGAGGTCGAAATGGCAGTGGTGTGTCTTTTTTTGTGTGTCTGAAATAAGTTGCCAATTTTATTTTCCTGTGATAGGTTTGGATGTCCAGTTCTAATTGTTTCTTTTGGTTTTTAGTCAAGTCTATAGTTGGAACGAAGGTTAAGCCTCTGTTCAACAGCTCCAGCTGTGCTTTGGTGAGGTTAAAATTCTTGGCCAAGACTACAACATTCTGAGATGCGAGGGGTTGTGACCCCTTATCCCCTTCCTGTAGCAGACTTACGGGGCTTTGAAGTTTAAACAACCACCCCAGTGCTCCAGCATTGCTCGGGCAGTTTCCTTTGTCCAGTGTACGTGGTCTTTTTCGGTATGGAACTCAAAGGTAGGAAGAGGGGGAAGGAACGGCATATTTCTGGTAATATGCCCGTTGATTGTTTGTAAAGTCACCCGTTCCTCCCTCTTCAGCAACGCCGAATAGTTTATCAGTGGGATCCACACCTCTGCATATGGAAACTGTTTTTTGGCTGTTCTCAGTGCAGCTTGCATCTGTTTGATCGCCGTCTCCTTTGCCTTTTGTCCCCGACAGTTAATGCCAAACGAGAGCACAACTTTCTCCACTATCACGTGTTTGGATGCCTTGGAAAGAACAGACTGTGCATGGCGGAAGTTTGCACCTGGGTAACTCTCAATCTGCAGGTCCGGGATCTTATACATCGGCATCCTTGACAGGTTGGAGTCCCCAATTATGAGGTACTTTTTGCACACACACAGCCCCCATTCAGACATCTTGCGCTCTGTACTAATGTGTCTTTTCACCTTGTACATGTGTGGTTGTGGAGTGGATGTGTTGTCAATTGGTGGATCAGTTTGGGGTGGGACATTGTCGTCCACCTGAGACCTGCGTGACCCGTTTTCTGTGTGATGGATCTCCGCTGTTGTTTCTTCCACAACGCCGAGAAGCGGACTGTCATCCTGTAACACACAAGTATTTTGTCTCCCTGACCTTAGTCGGGGTCTCTGCTGCTTGGGAGAATCTCGCTGAGGGGACTGGGGAGCGAGACCTGTCTCTCGGTCTTCCCCTCCCGTTACTACTGGTTGTGGAGTCTCTGTCCCTTGTTCTGTGTGTGTTGGACGTGGAGCTTGTGGTTGTTGTGTAGTTGCATGCTGTGGTGGATCTGTAGTTGTGTGTTGTGGTTGTTGTGTAGTCTTCTGTTGTGGTGCTTGTGTCTCTACAGCTGACTCCCTGCCAGGAGCCATGGAAGCCATGATCAGTGCTTCTGCATGGTCAATGACTTCCTGCCTTATGCGGGGCAGGTTTCTGTGGGCCCATTTTACGGCCACCCCAAAGGCTGTCTTCCAATCTGGAGTCAGATCGTTGGAGAGGTCTGCTACCAAGGACTCGAGGCCAGCTTTGTAGTGGTCTTCCAAATGACCAGTGTGTTATAGCCCCAGTTTTTAGCATTCCCCACTATCAAGTCCACCGTGCCAGAGGTGGGGGACGCCGGCTTAATCATAGTGGCCAAATTCTCCACCATCCGAGAGATCATTTTTGGTTCAGCTTTACCTGGTTCGGGAGTGATGTTTTGCAGGTGGTGAACCATTTTAATCACTTTGTGGAGTTTACGCACCAGCTGACCAAATTTTGGGTCAGCCGGAGTGAACGGCTGGTTCCTGTTCAATGGAAACTCCCTCAGTTGCTGCTTTGGTCGCTGGTAGGGTCTCTGACCCCGAGTTGGAAAATCCCATTCCCAAAAGCCCGGCTTTGGTGTTCTGACGGGTTCACAGCCGCATAGGAACGGGACTGGGGACAAGGTACCTGCCCACTGAGCACCGGGAACGGTGCACGAAACAAAGGAGGCGCAATAGGCCGTGTTAGGGATATGAAA